>NC_079555.1:8056973-8358815 GCF_015846415.1 Triplophysa dalaica
TAAAGAAATCATTTGTCACCAGCGAACGATTCTAACCGCTTTCTTCTTTTTGATTTCCCTCTGGACTTACGTAGGACTATTTTAGGGTCACTTTAACTGACCTCCACGGCACTGCAGTTAATGCCGCGTGCAAAATGCATCTCTTGCCGCAGTGATGTATTTGTGGCTGTGGTAAAACCTCAACAGGTGCCCTGTCTGATTCATTGGCGAATCTGTCGTCCCCCTGCCTCTCCTGCTGAACCAGACAAAAGCCGAGCCACGCTAGATTGAAAAGGCAGAGGAGCAATCTTTTAAATGGATCTCTTTTTCGAAAATATATTATGACATAATCATGTTTTCTTCTGGAAGCCCAGGGGAAAGCTGTCTGTCAGACTCTGGCCTTCTCTCCCCCTGAACAAAAAGGCAGGAAAAAAAGAAAGGGAGAGGTAGGAAAAACGTGCTTGTGTGCTAATAGAACCCAGAGGCACTCTGAAACCTTAGACATTCTGCTTTTCTGCTCTCAGCCGGGAGATTAAAGCCGGGGAAACGTTACAGGAGGCTGGATAATTGCCCCTGTGTCTCCAGCAGACAAAAGCCAACGCTTCGACAATTCCCCGCGGTAAGTCGTCAAGAGAGGCTCAAGGATCCTTCAAGGCTGCAGCAAATTGTATAGTCCTGTCTAACAAACTACCAATCTCTGGATATTATGAGGCACCCATACAATCCCGGCTGTAATGACAGCTTGCACTGTCTTAATGGAGTGGAGGCACAAAAAAATTTTTCCCTTTCCTTTTTTTTAGCACACTTCACATTTTCCTCTTTCTTGTATTCCCATTTGTACTTTGATTTCGTCTTTCATTTTCTCCCACTCTCTCTCTCCCACTTTCTCTCTCCCTCTCTCTCTCTCTCTCTCTCTGTAAATATTCATTATCACCGCAGAAGCTGAACACATAGCCACTTCCGGCAACTGGTGATTGCAACCTTTTCCCCACCGGACCACTTGATCCTCTGCCTGAGAAAAAATGTGAAAGCAGCTAATGAGTTGCCATCCCTGCCTAGTGTTTAGGTGTCTACAAATTAACAAGGGTTTTTGCTGTGATTTTTCTCCTTGCACATTTCCCTGTCCCTTCATCTCTCTCTCTCTCTGCTCTCACGTATTTTGATCGTCCCCCCTCTCTCTCTATCTCTCTACCTGCTTCACGCCTCATTGCGAACAGCAGCGTTGGTGTCTGGCTCCGCGCAGCCTTTTCCCGTGTTTAGAATTAGCCGTTTGTCAAGAACAAAAGAAATTAATTGGTGGTTTAAGCCCTAATGAGACGGCTTTGAAATTAACAGGGCTCATCAATGGAAACAAACAAAATCCTTCAGGGCCGTTGTCGAGGGGAGCATTACTCTGACAGAGCTTTTGACACAATGATGAATAGCAGGTCAGAAGAGACCATCTGTGCTTATTTAAACCCCTGCAGGAGAGGAGAGGGCCGAGGCCCGGCTGCGAGAGATGATGATAAAGAGAGAGAGGGAGCGGGGGCCAAAAATAAGCCTCAAATTCACCAGCTTTATTCATCGTCCTTCAGCATGACACCGCTGCCCAACTAGGGCTACAAAGGAAATAAAAAGCACTCACATTTGCATGTGAAAGGTTCGGAGACTCTGACTATGCATCCAGAAAGCCAAAGAGCTCTGATTTCAAGGGATATTTAACCTCCATTCAGATTGCAACAAAGGCTTGGCTGTCGGGCTGAGAGCCGCAGTTCAGGCTGATTGGGAATGGGGAGAGAGAGAGGGAGAGAGGGGATGGGAGGGGTGTAGGATCACAGACCTCATTTGTTCACCCTCTTTACTCTGGCTGGCTCTATTTCTTAAGCACCTCCCTCGCCGTTCGACGGAGACTTTGCAAAGCTTAGACAGCATCATTTTGAGATGTTAATGTATGATTAACATATTACCAACCAGCAGACCGCATGAGATATTATTCTACAGGTTAAGTCATATGAAAGGTTGTTTTGCCATGCGAGGTGGATGCGGAAATGGTGGCGTCTGTTATGTCCTAGCCCAGCTCTCCCCTGACAGCCTGTTTGTGGATCACAGGGGAGTGATGATAAATAAACAGCCTGTGGGAGGGGGGGGTGTGCTCGATGTTTAGCTCTTCCTCCGTTAGATAAGGAAATGTTTGATGAGGTAAGGAGGAACGTGAACGATTTAGGTCATCTAATCTGATTCTCAGAGAATTGGTTGAGCCTCAGTGGGGAGCAGTAATTACATAGTAGGATTAGTGGGTACACCCCCCCAAGCCCTCCGGTCCAAAAACCCCTCATGCCCTGTAGGGGTGGCTGTTAAGAGGGAGATCACTCAAGCGGAAGTTCAGTGTATCATGCCATGCTGTCTTGCAGAGTGCATTCTGGGTGAAGCTAGATCTAATAATAAAACTAGGTAAACCCTATGCTTGCTAAAGCAGGGATTTCTCCACAGCCTAACAAGGATTAGCCCAAAATACAACATCTGATGCTTTTTTGGGATGGTTGAAAAGTAGATGTTTATCGAGTGATAGCCTCTTAGCGTCTAATTTATCTTGTTAGGAGGAATTAACTAATAATGTGGAAGAGGGTGGACATTTTTAGGTTCTGGAACTGGGCATCTATTTCAGGGATTTACAACCGCATTGGATTTAAAAAGTGTGTGTGTGCGCGCGAGTAAATGATGACAGAATTTTATTTTGGGGAGATAAACTATTATAACTGTACCTTTTTTGGCAAGTCCATATATTTATGTGCATGTACATACTACTACATTATACTACATTATAAGGTTTTGTATTTGGCAGTACCATCACAATCCTCAAGGACCATTTGCCAGTGTTTTAGCATACAGAGAAATGCACAGACCCTGTCCCTCTGCTTGCTTTGTCTATGCCTGTAACGCAGTCATCAAAGTGTCTTTTGCATAATTTCCAACTGTCACTCTCTTACAGCCGGGGTCAACTGGGAGGTAACGTCCCCCCAAGGAACAGTATTTGCTGACAGACACACAATACATAATGAAAATTTCCTACTGTCCCACCCTCCTCCGTCCTGCGTGTGTGCATATCACGCGGCATGTTTAAATCATGCGTGGAATGTGAATGCATGCGTGACATGACTGTGTTTTTAAATTGCGCACATAAATGAGCGCGGCTTCGCGAGTGCCTCAATTGCAGAAATGCCTGCCACGCATGGCTGCCGTTTGGAAAGGGTAATCCACTCATTGCAGTTTGCATTCAGTGCTGTGAACCGTGGGGCGGCCGCCCGGATGCCTGTGCATAAATTACTGCCACGGAACATAAAGTGCTAGGAGGATTTTCCTTAACGATCGCCCCAGACCGCTTTAAACGCTTCTGCTTGAGCAGTCGATACTGTGCGGCCCATTCAATTATGCAGACGGCAGTCCCTCATTAACAGAATCCCGACCTTGACAAGCCTGCCCTATTTCTCTACACCCCCCTCTCCCCAAATCACGCATATGCACGTTCAGCCTCTCTGTTTGCCTCTGCGCTGACCTGGAAATCCATGAATATCGATTAGTTGTTTGCAGTGTAATTGAAAATGTCAGTTATGAGGCCTGCACAGATAAAGATCAACACCAGCCGGTGGGGGCTGACTGTACTATTACCTGTTGCCTGTAGCATTAATGCGGCAGCACGCACATACACAGAGTGCTCTAAATAATGTATTTCATTGACTTGGTGGAACTACATAAATGAAGATGAAGGATGTCTAATATGAAAGTACATATGATGGAAAGTTTTTTTCAATTTCATAACCTTTCTATCCTTTCATAACCTTTCTCTCTCGCTGGTGAGTTTGATGAATTGACAGCACATCACTTGATTTGAATTCAAAATCAGTTTCCGAAAGGTCAAAGGTTGGTTAGCATTCAGTTCACAGAAGGCCTGCGATTTCACACCCGTGGGGCCTTAAGATGATGTTGAGAATGTAGTTATTCCTGCATGTACAGGAATAAGAAAAGATCTCCACCCAAGATAAGTTGTCCTGTTTATGAGAATGTTGTAGTTTTGGGTGTGTTTTCAATCAATATATTAAAACAAGTCAAAATTATCATAGTGTCATAATGTCATAGTTCCTCAGGTTTGTTTCTAATCCGACATTTCAGTTTTTTTACTCTCACGGTCACCTTTTTGTGATCACTTGGGGCTTTGTGAGGCACTCTTCTTTGTAAAGATCATTTTGAACAATATATCTTGTGAAAGGCGCTATACTAATAAATTACATTGATATATATATATATATATATATAGAGTTTGGTTCCAAAAAGAGAACTCCATTTAAAAAAAAATTATATATATTGTGCATTTCAATTAATATCAATCAAACTGCAGTTGTTTTGTTTTGCTTTGAGAAATATTAATAATTAAAAAACTAAGCTAACTTACAAAATAAAACAAAATGAAAACATGATACCATAATAAAAACATTAAAACCTCCAATTTTAGGAACAAACTCTTCATATTTATCAATGATTCATCTTTGTGTGTATAAATTCTTGTCTTTCAGTGCTTTCTAGAAAGGGAATTTCCCTTATTCACTAGCATTTGTTTTTATAATATTTAAGAATTCTTAAATCTAGATACATTTATTTGACAAGGACAGTGACCCAGGATATTTAATCTTGTTTTAGGACAGAAAATAAAATAATTATGCTTTTGTTTTTTTAACAAGCAAAAAAACTGGCAATGAGGTGTTAAAAATAACCTTGAATTTAGCTTCCCCTTTTCTTCAGTACCTCATTCCTGGCAGGTTGTTTTGCTTTTTTTATGCAGATTTATATTTCATAAAACATTACAAAAAAATCTTAGGTCACTTTCCTTTTCAATTAAATGTATCTTGATTTACGACTTTTTTGGTATTTATACTAAAAACAAGACAAAAATGCTTAATAAGTATTTACCTTTTTGCAATGAATGCACAAATACAGAGCTATTGATAGAGATAGTTCTGCCAAGTTAAAGTCCAAAACGCTGCAGCGTCACATGATTCATTGAGCCTTCAGATAGTTCCAGGGAGTTATGTTTTCTCTTTAAATGCTTTATTTCTTTCATTTTTTTTTTCATTATGGCTTTCATCTTTACATGGATTACAAGTTTACCTCAGTTTGTCTGTTTAGTCGCAGCTCCATGCGTAACTAGTAACTTCCGGGAACTATTGAGAGCCTGTGTCACGTGATTCATGGAGCCTTCAGATTGTTCCAGGAAGTTATGTTTTGTTTGAGTGCTTTATTTCTTTCATTTTTTTATTTATGAAATCGCTTTCGTCTTTAAATGGGTTAGAAGTTTACCTCAGTTTGTCTGTTTATTCGCAGCTCTATGCGTTACTATTAAGTTCCGGGAACTATTGAAACTGTGAAAAAACGGGTCAACGGAGAAGACACGACTCTCTCTCTCAATGGCTCTGCACAAATACTAAGAATCGCAAATCAAAGTTAATGTCTCACATAAACTAAAGCCTGTTGGCTAAAAAGACAACTATTTGATATGTCCTAACCAAACTTCCTGTTTCAATAGGAAATACATCATCACAGGAAAGAATGCTCATCGAGCCTTTTCATCAGATCTATAATAATCTTCACGGAAACTTCAGTTTACACAGGTTAGTTGAAAGCTTGTTGTTTCTCTCCCTGACAGCTAACTTGGTTCCCTAATCTGCTCCACAGGGATTTCATTCTTGGGTTAAAAAGCTCTACATTATATTCACATAAAGACTTGAACTTCAGTCCCACCCTCCCAACGCTTTCCTCTCACAGACACGCCCAGGTTTCCCAGGATGCCGCTGCCTGCCTGCTGCTTCTCTAATCGATTGCTAATGGCCTCAGTTCCATCACTGCGGAGCAGCTTGGAATCTGGCCCTGGGACTGAATGGAGCGGAAACCCCATTTTCAGCTCTATGAGCCGTTATACTGCATGAGGAGCCCATTCTGCATGCTCCATAGCCCTGCTGACGACTGGCGCATGGCTGCTAGATGGCTTTTGACTCTGACTCTCTCTCTAATGTTCTCTTTCTCGTCCTGTCGATTTCTTTACAAGTCGTGAGGCTGAGGGCGTAGAGCGGACTTGCACACGGCGAAATACTATGGGTTTCTCTTTGATATTTGACAAGTTTTAACCAAATTATTGTTCATTCTGATTTGTATTATTTTTCATTATAGGCAGAAAGAACTATCTGTGGTACTGTATTATGAAGTAGAACTGAAATTTAAGAGACTACACAAAATTCATAAAACACAGAAAAAAATCAGTATACATGCACCATTGAATCAACTAAAACCGAAAAATTTATTTAAATTGACAAATCTTTCTGATCATCATGTACAAGATTGTGTTGTTTTGATGTATTTGGGATGACTATGTTATACAGAGCGTCAGTGTTTACACACACATCAGTTGGCTCAGGTCATGCTGGCACTAGAGCTGCCGGCTCTATAGGATGTTATTCAGTGTATCAGTAACCTAGACTGTGTTAATCTGGGATTTCTGCAATCTGGGCTCCTTGTTAATGAGGACCTGTGGATTATGGCCACAGGCACCCCTCAGGGCCTCCAACGGCACATGATGATCTCTGGTCTGTATGCATTTTTAAGGGATAGTTGACCCAATAAATAAATATTACATCATTTACTCACCCACATGTCATTCCAAACCTGTACAACTTTTTTCTCCTGCAGAACACAAAAGAATATATGTTTTAGAATGCTGGTGACCTAACATAATAGCCCTAATTGACTGGACTCAAAACCACTAAACATTTCTCAAAACATCATCTTTTGTGTTTACGGAAGGAGTCATATACATGTTTTGAATGACGTGAGGATGGATAAATGATGACAGAATAGTTACTTGTGTTGGTTGATACTGCCATAGGCAATTTCTGATGCTCATACAATTCAGTCCATCATTAAATGGACAATGCATCTATAGTTAATATATTCTAGTTTCTTTGTGATTCTTTTGAGGATTCTCTGTGATCACAGTAATATTTTAAAATTGCATTTTTTTTTGTTACTATTTTTTACAATAACTATTTTTGGTCTACCTGCAATCCAAATTTGCCCCAACTAAAATATGTTCATGGTCTCTTTGAGAATCTTAAGCAGGTAAATCCATATATATATTTTTAATTAATCATAAAATTATATTCTTTATTAGTATATAAATTATATATACGCCATAGTTAAATGGATGTTATCCGATAACCAATAAGGTGTTTAGATGCCCCAATCAGTTTCAGATTGATATAGCGCCTATATCCCATTCTATATTTCTATATATTTTTTTTATCATCATCCTCAAAAATATGTTGCATTACAAAAATAAAATTGGCTGTGAACTGCAATTCAAGCTGATTTAAAAATATGTATTTAAAGAAACTTGTGTTCATTTTTAACATATTCATACATAAACAAGCTCATGCAAAATAATGATAAACAGCTAATCCAGTTATCCATTCATTGACAAACAGCTCTAATAGCACCTGCTTTCATGCCCGCCTGTCTGCTATTAAACCGTGTGCAGCATTTCCTGATCATGTTAAACGCGCCTTTAGATTTTCCCTCCGAGCCGCAGGGTGGCCGCAGGCTTGCTTTTCCCTCTTAAAACGCCCGTTTGTACTTACAGAATACCTTGTGGGGGAAAACACATTAACATCTCAGACTTCCACTTGGGAGGCTGCCATGGGCTGCTGAGCGTTCAGACAGGAAGAGACAGTCATGCTGGGAGGGAGAGCAGCGTGTGAGGTACCATGACGTTTCAGAAGGCTTCCATACTATGAAGAAATAGCTGTTTACAGTCACTCTTCCAAAAAGCGACTGACTGAAGGGTTTCTGCTTATGAATGCTGTTTATCAGGCAATACAGATTGTAATCAAATGTATGTTTGTTGAGCTTATAGCCAGAGTTATTGCGTCTGTCTCCCGCCATGCATTTATTTGCTTTCATGTGGCTCTGGTGTGCCTTTTTGATCCTGTGATTTGCATTTGTTTACGTGTTTTTAGATTCAGCTTCTAAATCTTCTCTGGCAATGTGCAACACTGTTATAAATGCATGCAAAGTAGCATAATAATTAAAAAAATAAGTTAAGAAATCGTTCACATGCATGTTATAAAAGCACACCAGTATCAAAATCAGTAGGAGCTTCATTACCCAGTATGTTTACACACACAAGGAATTTGATTAAATAATAAAAATGATGCAAAAAAATAGACAAAAAAAACCATATATTTGTCTAAATGAATCTGCAGGTGTGTAATTTACAATGTTAACGTATTGTTTCTTACAATGTACAGTTTCCAGAAGCTGTGTGCAATGTGATGAACAGTGTGTCACATGTAATTGTCTTTTTTTGTACATGTAGGATTTATAGGTCACATGTATACATCCTACATCAAGTGCCTATACATATAAAAAGCAAACATTAATATATTGCTTCGGAACTGTAGGTGTGTGTGTTACGTAGCGGCAGGCTCATCCTCTTACAGCGCTTGGTTACATAGCCGTGTATGTTCGACGAGAGATCTGCATGGGGCTCAGAACCGGGAGCTTTGTTGAAATGCAAAGCTAAGCAGTCAACACTGCTCTACATTTCTGAAGCATTCCCAACAGACTTTGCACTCTTTGAAGCATTTCTGGGCCAGGGATACAGCCCTGTTTATCCAGTGCATCTGGAAAAAAAGGAAAACAGAGATGCAGGGAAGAAAAAGGCAGGCTATTTTTTGTTCCCTCGATACAGTGAAGTGTAACTCTCTTTGACGTCTGAACAGAAGGCCTTGTACTACAGCACTTACTGCCAGATGCCTTGATAGAAACACCCTTGTCAAACAGGAAAACAAATAAATGCTTCATTGAACTAAAGCTTAGTTGAGGGGGTGCCCGGGTGGCTCTATGTGTGTCAGTTCCCACCTTGTGTGTTTTCTCTGTACCCCGCCACATTGTGTGTGTGTGTGTGAGAGAGAGAGAGAGGTACTTCGAACAGGAGAAGGAGAATTAGTTGAGCTCTCTAAATTTTTCATTAAATGTCTGTAGTTCTCACATTGACATACGTTCAATGAACTTCGATTTTTGACTTGTTTTTTCTCCTTTCGCTATTCGGAAAGCAGATGTTTGTGTTTAAGCTTTCAGGCACATCTTCTGCAGCGCCGAGTAGAGTATGAGAGGATTTACATTCGGGCTTCTTAATCTGTGTAAGAGAACCTGTTTCAGGATGTAATTCACATGGTATGTCTTTTGATTCGGATTAGTTTGGGCAATCCTCTTACCCGCTGGCTCAGTATAACTTATCACTGACAGGACCATCTCGTGGAACACCGCAAATCCGCATATCCATCCCGCCCAGACTTCCAGCCCCTAATTCTAATCTGTCTAAATCTGATCGGAGACTTTAACTTCCATATACCTCTTGAAAGCCACAGCTCGCTGCGTAGTTCATGTGAGGACTTTTTTATGTGAAATCATGGCAGCGGATTGCAGAACACGTTCATGTTTGTCTATAGTTTGAAACAATGAGAGCTTTTGTCATTTGTTGGTATTAATCGTGACTTTTGGGCCTTGATGTTTCACGGAAATTTGAAAGCTTCTTATGCGAGATTTATGTATTCATTCATGTGCTTGTATTATGTTTTTGATGCAAGTATCCCTTCCCTTGAGCATGAATACATGCATTGGTCTCTTTTATAATGACAAATAAGATCCGTATTACGATACAATATTCCATATGTTTCCTTTAGAGTTGTTGTTATTACATCTTGGTTGGAGATAGATTTAAAAATCAGGGCACGGCTTAAAAAACTAAGCTCGTAGCGTACATTCTCTGTCACTGGCCATTTCTTCCCCCCCTGTTTTTCTCAGTGCTTTGACTTAGAAATACCATGAAATATTTAAATCCTTGAGTCATATTCTTTATCCTTTAAGGTTCTTTATAATTCAATAAACAGGATTAAAGGCAGAGTAGGCATGCTCCACTTTTCTGTGTCAGCCAGCAGGCCACAAACAGGCTCTTATTAAACGTTGTAAGATTACGCCTTAATCTCACAGAACACATGTTGGGAGGAATAAAACGCATTTTATTTCAAAAACGGTAGTCGGCCGTTCTCGCCGTAATCTCATCGCCGCTCTGTCAAAAGCAAAACGCGCCGTTACGTGTCAAAGGCAATGTGAGGGTGTTAGACAAAAGATGTGACATGCGGGGTGATGCTTGTTCTGTCTCTTCCTCTCTTGCCTCCGCCCTCCTCACCTCCCACACACACACCTGTTTTCCAGGCGCGCCTCCTCCCCTCCCCTTGCATGAGCCTGCTTACTTTAATTTGCTTCCCAATCATGCAGGATTTGGCGCTGTGGTCCCTGCGCCCAGTGCGAGGCTGGTGTGAAGATGACGATAAGCTAAAGCCGTAAATCCCTGCCTCAGCTGTCTTATCAGGAGCTGCTGGGGCGAGTGGCATGCTTTAATGGAGGCAGCTCTGTGTCTGGGGTTTAACTCCAATCGCATTAAGACTCGCCTTCACCACTGTGCCTGATTTCTTTTTTCCCTCCGCCTTCTTTTCCTCGTCATCGTCATCTCGTTTTTTCTCCTTATTTTTTCCTGTTGGAGTGCGTCAGGAATTGAAGTTGCGGCACAGACGTAAAGAAATTCGACTCATAAGCTCCCACGGTTAATTCTCCACACAGCCGTTTGTCTTTCTGACGTTTCTCTGGCTGCACTTCGGCAGTGATCGTGAAGAGGCGATTTAATAGCAAATTACTTTGCTTGCTTTTGTGCGGATATTGTTCCTTAATGGACTAAGAGGGAATTTGGAAGAGCCATTACGAGAAGATTGTTAAAACTGACACTATAAAAGATATTGGACTTGTCATAGTGCTTTTAAGACATTGTTAAAAATGCATTTCGTTTAATGTCTATACTCCCTGTCTGCCGCATCCACGGATTAATATCCCTTTCTTTTGGATGCTTTTATTGCCTCATTTGGTTACATCTGGATCTCAGACATATGCTCTGCGCTTTTATTGGTGGTTCTTTGTTAGCGAAGCGTGTAGCGCGGAGCTCTGAGACACTGTGGTCTCAGCAGCGTCTCATCAGGTAATTAGCTTGTAGGTCTTGCTCACGCTACCCTTGACCTGACATAGAGGACTTACCGTGTGCTGAAGGCTTAGCACACCTCTCGCACCCTTGGCCTGACACTAATAAGGTCCCGTAGCTCAGTCACACAACAACAACCTGCCCAAGGTGCCAATAGCTATAGAAGAGCCCTGGCCAAAATGACAGCGAGGGCTCCGGGGAGTCCAAACCCGCTTTCGCTCTTATCTCCTGTCACACACACAGCACGGCTGTCTCTGTGTTGATTCAGGTGCACTCCACTCCGCTGCTCGGCTCTAAACTCCTGGGCCAACTCGAACTCTATGCTGCCTCTCAGGCAAATGCCAAAACAAATCTTATCATAATTAGCAGTAATCCAGCTCATTACCGTCTGCCTAATTATCCCTATTAATAGCACTTCCTGGGAGAGCTTGTTTGCCACGCAGGCAAATGTTTGTTCCCAAATTAGCAGACAAGAAGACAGCTCCATTGTTCAAACACAGAGCTTTGACAATGCGGAGCAGGCTAGATTAGCGACACAGAAAAGGAGGAGTTATCCATATCACTCTCTTGCTCTCTCTCTCTGGCTCTGAGGTACAGAAGCACTCCATCATACTCAAAGCCAGACGCAGGACTTTAATTCCTGAAAACCTGCCATCACAAATATCACCTATAATGAGATTTACGGTCAACATGACATTAAAATACAGCCTATTTACATTTTTAATGCACGCTACCGGTCTTGTGTACATTTCATTGGTATGCATTAAATATTGTTTGTCTTCATAATCTTTAATCAAAAAGTAATAAGCCCACTTTGTTTTTCAGCTGACTGCTGTACTTCTTCCGTTCAACAAGACTTCATACTGGTATGTAAATATTAACTTTGATCAAAAATCAAGTCCCATACCCAGAACTGTATTTTTTTGAACATCTTGTTTTTCTTGGATAAGCAGAAGTGGGCAACATTGATGTAACATTTGTAAAATACACATAGTACACCAAACTAAAAAGGTATTAATTAAACAACATACATACAGTGTATCTGGGCTTTATTTCAATAAACAAAACATGCAGAGAAAGACATAAAAATAAAGCACACAATGACTACGCAGTTATCTGTTATTAATATTTTTTAAGGCTGTCAAACGATTAATCGCATCTAGAATTAAAATGTGTGTTTACATTATATGTGTCTGTGTAGTGTCTATACATATACATTTTGTACTAAACTTTTGATCATTTTTATATTTTTCTTAAATATATACATTTATGTGTATGTTTTTATAAATACACAATTAATATGCACAGTACACAGACATATATTATGTACACACAAACTTTGATTCTGCATGCAATTAATCGTTTGACAGTCTTAGTATTATTTCATTCTCTTTCGTGGCAAATGTTGTAGTCATTCGCCTGGGCCTTGTCTCGATGAACTTTGTGTATATACTGTATATGTTGTTTTTCTGCAACTTGGGCTTCAGTTTACATACCAAGCAGAACTATGCAACATGCATAAAATGATTTATTACATCTTTAATAAGCAGTTAAAATGGCTTTAGAATATATATATATATATATATATTTTTTTACTTTAACGATAGTTAGCTCTGACAAAGTTTGCATTATTATTATATTCTATTCCTCTTACGTCAGACACTTGACTCATGTCAAACTAGTACATACTGTAAATAAAAGAGTATAATTAAATGTATACAAGTATAATTTCCTCATTGAAGTAATTTGATTGTATTCTGAAATGTCTGTGCACTATATTACACTCCCTGAGCACTCCCTAAAATATAGATGGTTAAGATTCTTTAATAAGAGAAATAAAATTGATGTACTTTATACATATATAACTGTGTTTTTCTCCAAATAAACAGGAAATTGTAGAGGCAGCAATTACCTGACCAACTCTTTCCCTTCTCCAGACCCCAGTGAGGTAAAGTTTTTTTTTTACAAGTTTACTGAAAACCGCTCTTTGTAAACTAACACGCACATTGCAGACCACGAACATGCTCCACCAGCCCTATATATAATAAATGACTCTCTTACCTTACACACCCCCTCAACATACACACACACACACTCAAACCCTGTCACGGTATGAATAAGCAGTTCTTGGCTTGTGGAGCCAGCAGTGCTGTCAGCCCATTGATGTACAACACTCTGGCCTTTGTTCCCCTGTACACAAACACGGTTGCCACATTAATATTTCACAGGAAATGTACTCTGTGCTCCTGATTTAAAGCCCTTTCTTGTTAACAGCGCTGTTTGCCTCATTCGGCTACACTGACGTATGTGGCTTACAAGTTCATATTTGTCCCTGAATATCACGGTTGTTTAGAATCGTATCGTATTTATTTTTCATACTGTTTTGGTTTAGAAATAGAATGAGTCTCTTTATGGTTATGCTCTGTAATTTGATTTTAATTCAAAACAATTTTAGTTATCTGTCGTTTGGTTCGCTTACAGTTATTATTTTGATTTTGTTGTTGGTTAACGTGTGCGTGTGGTATTGTGTGTAAGTGTCGGCCATGTGTCTCTGTTTGTGTTGCAATAAAAGTGAACCCAGAGTGGTGTGATCATTTGTTATAAAGGGAAATGAAGCACTGTAGAGCCCAATAAAAGAGCAGGGGATCAATAGATTCTCCCCGCAAGAGTGAAACATAACAGAAGCAACTAAAGCCTTTTATGAGAGAAACAATACATTATTCATGACAAACTCTCTTTTGTTCTGCTTTGTTGTCTCTTATACAGATGGGATTACAGAAGGATAGATCTTGGAAACATATGAAAGATTAATAGGTGAACGGGGACACGCTTTGCTTACGAAAGGACTAAATAATTATTCTTTCACAGTGAGCGGCGGAGAAGCTCCTGAGATGGAGAACTTGGAGCAGAGTTTGACTTTAGAATGAGATGGTTAAGATAGAACCTGCCCTACTGAGAGTCACCTTGATCTCGCAGACACCGCTGAGTCTATATCTGGGACTTATGAGTTTTTTGAGATCCATAGATGTGAAGCTTTATCCCAGGTTGATGGTCTTTCTTAAGACGGAGTAAAAGGAACAGTTCACCAAAAAATGAAAATTCTGTCTTCAAGTTGTTCCAAATTATTGCACTTTATTTGTTCTGATGAACACAGAGAAATATATTTGGAAGAATGCTTGTAACCAAACTGCTCTTGGCCACCATAAACTACGATAGAAGGAATAGTTTCGTTGTAAATCTGTGTTTGTTGAACAGAAAAGAAGTTATTTTGAAGAATGTAGAACTTTAGCTTCTAGAACTAACACATAGAACTGTAGCACTTTAGACTACCATTGTAATTTTTCCTATACATTAGTATGGTGACCAAGAGATATTTGGTTACAAGCAATTCTTCCTAATATTTTCATCAGAACAAAGACATTTATAGAGATTTGGAACAACTCGAGGGTGAGTAAATGGTATTTTTGGGTGAACTGTCCCTAAGATTTTTGTATCGAAGAAAGAAAGAAATTTGTATCGGTTCTATCGGTTATACATTAGTACACGTGTTGTTTGCCAATATACAGGTAGCAGACTGTAATGTAAGTTGATGAGAGGCAGGGTCACAAGAGGATCTGTCCACACGGCAGACCTCACGGGTCAAGCCATTCCACTTAGTCACACAGTCTAACCTTTTGTCTTAAATCAAACTGGTTTACAGACCGACTTTTCTGACCCGTAGACCCGCACCATGAATAAATAACGCAAAGCGTACGTTTCAAAAAAACATTTTGGTTCTCTCTTACCATCACCAATCGTTTGTGTAAACAAATTGATATCCCATCGACTTTATTAAGTAGCTCTGCTGGAGTGTAATTGGCGTGTCCCGAAGAGCAAGGTTAACAAATCCTTCCTCCGCCCTTGTCCATCATCACATCGACACATTAATTGATATGAATGCGCAGGCACATCCTGTCCGCCGCAGAGCCAACGGAAAGACGCCGTCGATGTGGAATAAATGCAGTCGTTAAGGAATCGCAGCGCAAATGAAAATGAATTGATTTATTTTAATTGATTGAATAAAACACAACACGTCCGTAATCTTCGGCGAGACGTTCAGAGGAGGACTAAACATTTGTCAGTCTTTATCTATTTTCAATTAGCCGCTATAATGATTAATGGAGTGCTCAGAGTTATGGATGAGTTAATTAGTGTAGAGAGCTCATCTCATTAGAGCACAGTTGCATATTCGCCACATGCTGCAAATGCTGCTTTGAGTGGCACCACTCCGTCTATCTGCACGTGTCCGGGCTCTTGTTAATGACACGCTGCTGCTCGTCTTCATCATCGTCTTTTCCAACACCAACAAGGTCACTAAATGCATGTGTTAATTTGGGCATTGCTGCCCGGGTGCGTTCCTGGAGCGATTTGGATGAAGATGTTCTTGCGGCCGTGTATACATTCCCTCCTTCTGTATGTGACCTTGAGACACTTCCTCTGGTTGTTTACATCTTTTTAAGGGTCCTTTCATTTCCAAGTATGCGAGGGTCTCTAAGGTTGCGTTTGCCCTTTACTGCTTATCCGGGACCGTTTTCGCAATTTCTTTTAAAATGATGCTCTGAGCTGCCCCGAAACACAAATAACTCTGCGCCGTTGAGGGTCCCATGTCTCTCAGGACCGGGCTGGTATTTAGCACACTCCTTTATTAACGTCTGGCAGCGTGCCAATAGCTTTGTTTTCGTTGTGTTTTTCTCCTTGTTCTCTTTCTAGCACTTTTTATGCATGAGTGATTAGATATTAGTAAGCAAGCACATTGGTATAATTTGAACCGTAATTAAAGTTTGATGAGAACAATGCAAAGGCGACGTCTGTCTGCGTGGATCGCCGTTCTTCGCTTTCCTTCTCCTGTCCGTCTCGGCTCACCTTTGCGTACCGCAGCGGGTGCACCGACCACTTTGCTAAGTGTTAATTAAGCACACAAGAGCTCAATAATTGAGATAACATGGCAGTTGGATGGTGGCATCCTTTTTGATTTTTTTAATTATCAAGCCCTCTGGGTGTTACTCCGGCGTAATGAAATATGGTCAATTTGACAAATCAGTCCCTCCTAACAGCGTTAATGCCTGATGCATATTCATGGCTTTTTAGAAGTCTAATCAAAGTCGTCGCCGGGCCTCCCGCGTGCACATGGGATGTATGTGCGAGCACATGAGTGTGTTTACGTCTCTCGCCTATGAATGATTCATGCTGTTTAGCTCACAGTTGCTTGGTTGCATCTGGCTCGGGGAGGTGCGAGTCTGGCCAAATGGAGGGGCCACATGGCAGCTCCAGATGTTCAGCTTTTGTATATGCACAGCTCATCAAAAACAACAACCCATGCCACCCCTGGGTCTCTGCCATCTGGGGGAGAACCTAACTACAGCTTCCTGCCATCCTGCCGTCGCATTGTGGGGAAGTTTGCCGCAGCGCGGTCGGAAGAAAAGCGATGGCGCTGTCAGACGGATCTCCAAACTCTAGTTTTTCATCTTGTCAAAATCGCAGGTCACGGTGCACAACTGATTGGTATCCATAGATACGCGTATCCATGTAAAATCCCAAAGCACTCAGGGAGGATATTTCATGGCCTGCCTCTCTTATCTTCCCTTTGATACATTTTTTATCCGCCTCGATTGAAGATTCAGCTCTTTCATTTCCTGTGATATGTGTCCTGGCTTTTTCCTCTCAGCAGTGGGGAACGGATAAAGCCCCCAATAACCAATTCAGAACTACAGAGCACCTCAGCTGCCCTTCTTCGCACCTTAACCATGATAATGAATTCATTAGACGTTACAATAGCATCTGCTTGGGGACCAATAGAGCAACCTTTAATAAATGGTTTATGGATTGATCTGGCTTTCATTGGTCATGTGAAGGGTTGGAAATAACTATGCAACCGAATGCATTATAATACAAAAGGAGTTAAGGCATTGATGGAACAGTACAGACGTAGTGATGAACTGCAGAAGGGTTATGTTATTATGTCTGTCTAATTCTCATTTGGTCTAATCCAATTTTACCCTCATTGGCTTTGCAGCTTGGTGACACCCGTTTATTATCTAATAACAGATTATACAAAACAGACACTTATAAACTAGAGAGGGATATATTTCTAAAAAGCAGAAATATCTCCATTACATTTATTATAGCATCTGTTATTATGAGTAATTTCTCCAGACACTGTCACTGTCAGCTCAGTCTTTCTGTTTTTCTGTGTATATGTGTCACGCTAACATATTCCATCAAAGGTTGCTTTCGATGTTTTGCATCCCAGCCACCCAGAACAGAGAAAGGATTACGGGCTAGTTCTTTGAGTGAGTCATCACTTTAAACTGCAGATGGAATTTACAGTTCAAAAGAGATTATGAATATTAAAGAGGCACTTTTTTAATGGTTCAGGTTTGTTCTAGCAGGCAGAGCACACACAAACTCAAAGGATTAGATAAACACAAAGCTTCAAGGTCTTTGCCTGGGAGACAACAGTGTTTATTAATTCGTCTCTTTGTGATTTCCTTTAAATAATGTATAATTGCGTGAGACTAAGAGCTCATTGCTGATAAAAAATGAACCACGATAAAGGCACTTGTAGTTATCCTGGAGGGACAGGAGTTTGACTGGCATCAGAACAACTGTGCTGATCTTCGGTTAGCGAATGTGGGTTTATGAAGTGTGTGGATATATTTTTACTCAAGTTTGAGTTGCAAGGACCCGAGCCTTTAATTTTACATCATCCAAATCCTTTTGATCAATGACGATAATCCCCTTCTTGTTTTGTGAATTATTCACTTTGTATTAAAAAGAAAGACTTTGAAATTCAAACACACTTACAAAGCGCTCTAGGGTGAAATAAAAGGATGAGGCTTTTACTTGTTTCAAGAGGTGGCAGAATGTAATGCATATTTATAAAAGTGAAAATCAAGAATTGCGAGATCGGGGGACAACAGAAAGCCTGTTTAACCAAAATAAAACATTTTTAATCATCGTCTTTGCTGCCAAATTGTCAAGAGAGAATCAGATGGTCATGCAGGCCATTGCTCTGATGAGAGAATTGCTATGAGCTCATATATCGTCTCTGCTGTAATCATGTTTCTCAGTAAAGCTTTGCTGGTGGTAATTAATGTGCATTGCCTGCTGAGTAAGACAGTAATAATAGTGGAGAGCCATTATTGTAGTACACCCCCATACTTCACATATGTTTGGAAGCAAATTACTGACCCGGTCGATACCCAGTGGGCATAGACGTAGATCAATATCTGCTCTCCCAGGGAACAATCTTCAGCTTTAATGACAATACATTGATTTTTAAATAACTGCTCATGTTTCAGAAACGCTAATCACTCCACTTTCTCAGGGGACTGAAGATCTTTTTTTTTTACATGATTCTTTTTCACTTTCTATGACTCTCTCTCTCTCTCTCTCTCTCTTTGACATGGGATGTAGGCGTGCTCAATTATTTTATTTGCACTGTAGCTGGCGGGAAAAAAATCTACATAAATCGACCAATATTTATCGGCCTATTACATTAAATATGCATTTGGCAGACGCTTTTATCCACAGCGACTTACATTGCATTGTACTATACATTTGTATACACATGACATTGGCGTTTTTTGCGCCATGCTCTAAACGCTGAGCCAAAGGAAAGCTATATATAACTAGTACAGTATATAACTTTCATTCCAGCACTCACCCAGACTGGTGATAATGTCCAGACCCATCAAAATACTGAAAAAAAATTAATTCAATTTGTCTAAGTAGAGTAGTTTTTATTTTCCTTATTATATGAATCACATTTGAGTTGCAATAACAGTTCAAACATACCCAAAAGTAGCGTACAATATCAGAACTATATACAGTATAGTTGGTTTATTTTTTTCCAAACTCTCCAAATCCTATACACAATATTTTTGTTTTCGTGTAAACTGAAACACACAGCCTGACCCAGGTCACAAGCAGCATTGACGCCACCTGGCACAACTTTACAGGTAAAGATGTCCTGTTACCATCTTGACTGAGCTTGAGTGACTGCACAACATGAATAAATGATTAGTGTAGGTGAGACGGTGACAGCAGACCGGCGATGCTGTGCTAGACTGGATGGGGTATGACAGACACAATCTCACGTCTTTATTTTTTCCTCTGAGGAGAAGCAAACAAGCCCCGCTGTCGGAAAAGCTAGACAGCAGTGTTAATTAGAGGAGCAGTAAGATACAAGCGGCAGGGGCTGGAACAAAAGAGAGACGCACACACACACACACACAACGCGGATGAAATGTCTGAGGAATGTGATATAGGCAGGTAACCGTGGCATTTTTTTCAGTCGAGAATCAATGATTCAATTCTTACTAATGAGTTTGTTTGTGTGCTGTTTTTCGATTATTTCGCATCGAGACCTGCTGTATGCTACTATGAATGAACCGGCTTGAACAGGTTATGCAGAGCGTTTTAAAATAGCAGACAGGCATTTAGAGGCATGTGTCTGGACTGCAGACAAACACAACTTTCTATGACAGGTATCACAATGTAGCCAAACACTGATGTGGGCAGACGGCGCCAAAGCCCGGCAAAGCCTCTGCTATTTCTGATGCCACGGATTCACTGACAAATGCACCCACAGACTGACTAACAAATCCCCTCTCATAGCCTGGCCTACAGAAAGAGAGAGAGCGGGGTGGTGTTAAGTGTCTTATTTAAGGCGGATGATTGCGGCCACGGCTATGGAGGTGAAGCTGCCACATGACAGTCATCATTAGAATGGTCACGAGAACCTCTTGTCACGGATGGAATCGTATTTTAATCCACAACACATTATTACCACAGAGAAGGGCAGGTCAGCTCACAGACATATAAGTGGAGACTAAACTCTCCAGAGAACTAATAATATCCCCATCACACCCCAAACGAACCTCCGCAGTGGAAAAATTGGCCATATTTTACATTTAAGCTGCTTTTGGCTGTTTTTTATATACAGGCAAAGTAATGAAGAACCTAATGTAATGCAGCTGCCGAACCCTCCGTGGGGACCATGAATAATGCAAAGCTTCTTGTTCTTTAGGTTCAGCTGATCTCTGGAGGTTTTCCCCCTGTATTGTCCATTATGACAGCCTATTATTTGGCCTTCAGACTTCTATCTTTCAGACGGGGTGCCCGCTCCATTTGTTACTCCTCTTGCCCCGCGTAACCTTCAACCAACTGAGGAGAATGATTGAGACAGTATTGTTATATAAACATGAGAGCTGCAGGCGAAGAGAATTGGGTCACACACAAACCTTCCATGACACAATCCCAAAATGCATTGCTGCAGAGTACACCGCTCTTGTGTGTCCCACAACCTGCTTTTCAGGGCCATTTAAGTTTTACTGTTTGCTCTGTCATGCCAAGGCCTATTGAAAGATTCAGGTGATGTGAAATAAGTTAATTTTATTTTAAAATAGTGTAATATATAGATTGTTTAATCGGACGCACGTGCTGGGCCAGGGTGAATTCCGATCTGTGTTCGGTTATAATATCAAATATATATATGTTATATTAGACTTCTAGATTTTTTCACTTGTGGGTGCAGGACAATGTTGTGTTTTTATATGTCAAATATATATATATATATATATATATATTTTATATTTTCTTATTATTATTATATAAAATTTTAATTATGATGTACAATGGTCTGCTTAAAAAACTACATATATAATTAGAAAATATTCAATTTTAAGATGACTACCGGAGAACACAAGCATTTTCCACAAGCATCACATGACTTATGATCTCGTGAAAATAGCTCCCATATTTCCATTATGTGACTAGTTACTGCTTTGATCAGTCATTGGCTTTATAGTATTGCAGCTGATCTTGTGTGTGTGTGTGCGCGTGTCTGTTGCACTTGATTGTGTCATTAGGTGAGCAGAACGGTTCTCCCTTGGCGTGATACCTCAGCCATCACGGATCAATGCCTGTGGCGGTTCTTAAATCAATGTAGCTTTAGCATTTCAGGGATTTATCTATAAACTCACCCTGCGACCAGAGAGAGAGAGCGGGAGCGAGCGAGAGTCTTATCTACTGACCTCAGTAATTACCCTGTCCTGCAGCTCTAATTCAAATGTGTTCTGACTGAGATAATTGCCTGTTGGAAAGCCCAGTTGAATCTCACAATAATCACCAACAACCCCTGCAGCCTTAGCTGTGCGTATGTGTGTACGTGTATAGGTTCGGGTTGAGTTCATTTGTGTGTGTGTACATGATGCTGCTGACACTAGGACAACTGTGGTACCCAGGTCTTTCTCATCTGGTTAGTGTCCTACTGTTTTATGTGACGGGGAATCCAAAGCCATTTGTGTTGTGTGTGCTGGCTCGGCCGGTAACCCAGCCGTGGTCCCGCAGGGCTGAATCCGCCTAATCAGCTTGCTGATAATATCAGGGGCGAAACAGAAAAAGAGAAAAGGAGGAGGATAAGGGATGGATATATTTATCTAGTTAATGAGAGGCCAAACATGGCCACGCTCCACAGGGAGAGGGCATGGCTGGGGAGTCATGGGGACACTGCACATGCCGGTTCTGTGGCCTCACGGTCCATGCGGCACTCATTATACCAGCATCATCCTGGACCCTCGGTACTCATCCAACACACACACACACACATTCTCTGATTAATTCATGAGAACGGGGAAATGGTGTGTCTGCCGAGACCAGAGGCAGCAGGACACACACAAACACTCCAGTTTCCCTGGCTTCAAAACAGATGCAGAACTCTCCCTTCATCTACTTGGCAATGAGACGGGGCGAAAAATATCAGCGATACAGATGTGCTGTGAAACATTAACGGCTACTGCCGCATTTCCCCCACCGTATTAAAGAAGCTCAGCCAAATGTGTGTATGTGAGCGTTTGCGTGCATCAGCACAAGCGCGTGTCTTCACTTTTATTTTAATGTGGCAGTTTTCATTGTTGTGTAGATGAGGCGGCGTAAACACGCCAGGCGGTCTTGTGTGCTCGTTGGTGTGTTGCCCACGCGCGTGCCTTTATCGAAACGGCACAGACGCGCTCTCTAAAGCAGCCCGAGGGAGGGGCTCGCTGGCACAGGCAGGCAGGATATGGGCCTGGATATGGATTGCTCCAATTGAATTAAAAACATTAGCTCTAGAACGATGGGGGTTCCTCGAGAAAATGTGGGGAATTAATTTGATTGCAGGAGCATGGAGAACTGGGTCTAATGGAGCGTCGGGAGGGAGAGAGACAGGAAGTGGGAATGAGACAAAGGAGATTCGGCGAGTGAGTGATTCGGTAGAGAGAGAAACAGGCAGACGGACTGGGGAAGGGGGCGGTGTGGAGTAGCCAGATAGTTTCAAATTAACTGTCATCATGGGCAGCTCCATAAATGATTACCCACGAGAGTTTGGAGTGTAGAGCTCATTTCCAGAGAGAGGTCACATGAGTGTGTGTTTGTGTGTCAGGCAGCCTCGGCTTATCCCGTGCCCCATCATGCACTTCATTCCCCAGCCTGAGCCGAGTCTCATTATCCCAATCCCAGAGTGCAGGGTCAGACACATTTATATCCCAGCAGCTCCTGGTTTTTTTAATTAGACAAATCATTTAATTGAAAACAATTCATTTATCCTAATTTCTCTCTTGCATACTCCCGTCTCTCTCTCATCTCCTCTCTGGTTTGTTTACACAGCCAGTGCACCCCGTCCCTCTAACATGTGTGTGTTGTAGCTTAACAGGATGCTGAAGAGCAGAGGAGGTCAACCCATCTCTGGTTTCACCTCCACATGTTAGTTCTGTTGTCAGCCCGGAGAGGGGGTGTGAAACAGACCCCAAGGCCGGTGAAAATAGATCAAGCCTCCCCTCCCGCGCCTCTGTGTGTGTGCGCGAGTGCACACGGGTCATCGGTGCCACATGGTTTCAGTCCACCAGGCATGATCAGCCATGCGGAGAGAGGGGGAACTGACAGCTTCCAACAAAAGCATCATGACAACTGAATGCTATGTGTGCCAGCGATTGTAATGACTTATTATAATTGGTCTGCTTATGTTATATAATACACGATTGTGCACGGTTGGATTGATCCTTGATTTTTTTCCCCCAACGTATTCCGCCCCCTCCCTCTCTTTTTGTAGCGTGATTTAGGATGGCAGCGTGTAATTGATGTGACAAGCCAGAAACCGTTTCGCCATCCTGTTTTATGAAGGCGGCAGGCTGCGTTCACCACAGTTTTGTAATATTATTAGGGCGCGATGCATTCTCCCTCATTACACAGGGGTGGAAAATTTAACTATAAATGAATCATTAAATTATTCTACTGACAAGAAACAAGTAGCTCTAATTGGCACGGCTTTAAATGTTATCTCCGGTTATTCCCTGATGAACGTTGGGGCGGTTTGACTTTGGTGCTGAGTTTTGCGGTTAAAAGAGGCTAAATGGATGACAAGCGTTCAGTTGTACGGTAAGCCTGCATTATGATGCTCGGGCATGAATGAGGATGTGAAGCTACATCAAATCGACTGACTGCATGGGCACCATGTGGTGATAAGATGCTGGGGTTTGCTTTCGATTATGTCTGTGGAACAGGGGGGCTTTATATGGGGACACGGAGGACGTGACACCAACCGTTCAACGCTTGTTATTGTTCCCACCTGTTACGGAACATTGAGACAAAATGCAGGTGTCACACAGAAACACCTACATGTTAAAGGGCCAGTTCACCCAAAAATAAATATTGTTGATATATTTTGTGTTGCAAGGGATTCACACATACAACCTTGGAATGTTGGGTGAAGTAAATAATCACAGAATTTAAATTGACCTACTCTTTTAATCTTACAGTTCAGATTATAACCATTTAAAGGTGCAGCGTGTCATTTTTTTGGACAATCTATTGACCGAAATGCAATGTAATATACAAATTTATGTCTTCAGAAGTATATAAAGACCTCAAATAATGAACTGTTATGTTTTTATTGACTTAGAATGAGCTATTTCTATGTACACACACGGTGGGTACGTATTTTCTGTGGTGCTATGAAAGGGAGGGGTGGAGTGAGTCGTTGGTTGCAATTCCCAACCTCACCGCTAGAGGCCGCTAAAAACTACACGTTGCTCCTTTAAGGGAGATTTTCGTGATATTCAGTACATGCAAGTCAGGCATTCGTTCATCTTAATTTAAAATTGATTTATGATTTTGTGCATCATAAGCCATGTCATTGCACAATCCATCTTAATACAAAACCGCAATTCAGGACCAAGGGTTCTGCAATCAGCAACTATTATCCAACATCAATGCACTGTAATGACTACCAGACAATGGTTGAAACAGTTAGGGGTTCATTTCAAGAGTACACACACTCACAAGAATTCTCTTATGGAGCCCAATTGCGCTTGGTCTGGTCAGCTCAGTTTATTTAATGGTGGGTATGAGCTTTAATCTGTATGTGGCACAAACTGAAAAAACTGGTGAATGACCAACAACAGACTCTTCCGGAAAAACAAACTGGTCTCACCGTCTAAAGCTTGGCTCTCAGAATTGAACTGCGGTTGCTAGGTATTTTTATGTGTCCTCAGCTGTGTTGGACTATTACGACTTTGTTACCTTTGTTTACAGGTTATGAGCGGTGCTGTCTCAGCGATAGTTTGGGGATTTGCTGTGTGGTGGCTCCTCATGTCATGTGAGTGAGCTGCAGTGAGATTTGTAGCGATAGCTATCAGATCAGTTCAGCCTCCCCCTGCAGATTATGGGCCACTATAGCTGACGATTATGATGGCAGGTTACTGTTAGGGTGAGATAAGAGATTACACATGAGGTACAAAACTTGATAAAATATTCCGGGTGGGTGGGTGAGTGTGTGAGTGAGTGGGTGGATGAATTCTTTTGAAGTTTTATGGGATGTGATTCATGTCTGGGATCTCATTTACCGGCAGCTATGGTCTACTAGGCGTCACTAATGACAAATTACATAATCAAACACAGACCAACCAGTTTTGCATGCAGTGCTTTCCCATGAAACAGTATCTCAGTCATGATGAGGGGTCATCATTAAGTCAGGAAAGATGTGGACTTGAGACTTGTGACTCTCCATCTCAAGTCAAATTGAAGTCACACTTTTAAGGACTGCTTATAATCGAGTTAGGCTTTATTGGTGAAATTTTGAACTAGCTGTTGTGTCGATTATGTCATTAGAAAAATATTATATCATTCACGCATATCTTCACATACTGTATCGCTGCTGTCCTTCTGAAACCTTGTATCTCGATATTTCGTGATTTTTATTTTTTATTTTCTTATCATTATTATTAGTCACTCTTTATGTTTGTCACTGGGATCTGGAAATATCTAACCAATTGAAAGTATAAACGAGTGCTTGTCAACTTTGACAACACAAGCTTGTTAACTGTACCTGCAGATTTGCTGCTAGGAAATATGAAGCAAAATAAATTAAAATTGTATTAAAGACAGGTGGACAGCAGTTTGAACAATAGTATAATAAATGTGTTTAATACATATAATACTAATTAATAAATGGTATATACTGTATAATACCATACAATAAAGTCCTAAAGTAATAATTTTATTTACAGTTCATTGTATTATTTTGCACAAAAATATCAGATTTTCTAAAATGTTACTTGTTCTGAAAACAAATAAAACCAATATTATATTTATGACATCAAATTTGTATTTTCACAGAATGTTCTATATTATGTAGGCTGATTTTATTTAGAAAACAATACTTCAGAATTTTTTTTTAGCTCGGTTTATATATTATATCAACTCCAAAACGTTAAAACAGTATTAAATACACACATATAAAATATTTCACGCCGATTTTTGTCTAACATGTTGGGTAAATGATCATGTTTGTATAAACTTTTCTTAATTCTTATTTCGTATTATTAACAGAGACCTCAGAAAACACAGAAAATTTAAGACCTGAGGTTTTGAAACAATGAATCATCCATTGAGCATCACACAGTAACTCCCATCATACAGTTGTATCATTAGTGCAGAAACACAACAGCAATCGAGGACAGTATTACCGTTCCTGAAAACATATTATTTCACCCCAGGTTGAAACATGCCCAACAGACAAGACTACCGGGCCCCGTGGGGAGCCCACTTTCTCTGTTCACTGTCTCTTTTCTCCTTGACTCCTCCCATGTCCCCTGAGAGCGTTTTTTCACCTAACGTCCTGAGTGAATCTTACAAAAGCAGACATTTCCAGAATCTTTAAGCCGGTGCTGCTCCCTGCCACAGAAGAGCAGATTTATCACACCCAAATGTGCGCCACCTGTTCGCTCCCTCGTGCCACCTCGCCACTGCCACCAGTCACCATTACGGCTTGTCGCTCGGTTGGTAGCCGTAATTCTCTCCTCATATCTCTTATCATAAACAGCCCATATGTCATTTTTATTAAGGCCAAGACATAAGACTGTGGCTTCCAGATCATCCTGCCGTATTTCATGCTTGACATATGAGCATACGCTGCAAAGGCAAAATGAAACCTGACGTATTATCCGAGGGTATTACCTTAAATCTATTACTGTAACAGATTCAGGACTAAAGAGCTTTGCCGTGCATGATTTTGTGTCATAAAGTTGGCCATACATGTAATAAAAGACAGGGCGTAATATTAAATATCCATGCCTGCCTTGCCTTAATAAAAGTGGGTTAGAATAAGTAATTGAATTTTCTCTGACGCCCCACAGCTCCTCGACAGAAAATCCCTTTGGTGTGAAAACCTACATGCTACATGTTTTCTTTCTTATTGCACTTTCGTTAACCAAGCCTCAAAGCTTAAATCGGCTCATGTTTGTGAAATAAGCAAAGGCGACACCTCCAAAACAGTGTCCAGTTGAACACCGATGGCAGGCTAGGAGCATGAGAGCATGTGCAAAGTCACACTGGGAGACAGATGGCCTGGCACTCAAACAGAAAGGTCATGGAGGCAACAGTGTCCATGCTGGCTGTGCACATTCATTAGGAGGGCAAAAGAGCTGCGGGAACCTCCAGAGCACAAATTAATCAGCTCTGCATGGGATATTTGGGGCCTTTAATCCATCACACTCTGCATTCCACTGATATATTAAGGTTATTAATAAAGACAAATTTGGATTCCGTTTCAAACCGTGATGTATGCACCCGTGAGTAATGTGCCACAATTGGGAGCTATTTATAAATGAATGTAAAAAACTGAGGTGTGTGGAGAAAAATGTAATATTTAGAAGGTTTCAGGCGTAGGCGCAAGGCACAGTCATCAGAGTCATGTTAACACATTTTGAAACGTTTATTAGAGTTGTATAGTTCAAAGATTACATAACATTGTAGCTACTCTGAAAATGTTGTTTTCAGAGTAACAAGCTGATTTGAAGTAGTAATATAAGCAACTAATAAAATAAATGAACTTCATTGAAACAAGGTTGCAATGTCTGTTTAAATATGTGAAATTATAATTTATATCAAAATAGAAAAAACATTCATTAAATCAAGTTATAATTTTATCAGATATATTTTTTCATTGACTCTAATTTTTGAACGAATGGGAATCTGAACAAATACATTAAGCAAAATTTTACTATTGGGAAGCGCTTAACATGGATAACTGGATAATATATAACCAAACAACATTGGCCCCCATTGACTTCCAGTGACCCCAAACTACTGAGACATTTCTCAAAGTATCTTTTCTGTTTCATAGAGAAAAGACTCATGTTGACATGAGGGTGACATTTTTTTGACAGAATCTTTACTTTGGAATGTATCGTACCTTTAAATATGCAAATCCTTTTCACAAGAATGAATTTGATTTCTATTGTTAAATATGAGAGAGAACAGTTTACTAGCCCAGGTTTGTTTATTTCTTCCGGTTTCTCACTTATAAATCTGAATGTGACAACATTGCACGTGAATTGGGTAATTGTATGTGACACCACGTCTTTACCACATGAATATAAAAATATCACTAAAAAGACAATATCGAAGCTAGGATGTAATCCAGGCAGAGCGAAGGGAACGGAAATGTATCAAAAATTCATTTGAAAATATGAGGGAGGGTCATATCACAGCTTATTCTCACTTCTTTCCTCAATCCTTTCTATATCCTTTGTGAGCGGGTCTGTGGGCGGTGGCAGGTGAGAATTGGGGGTGAGGGTTCTAAGAATTCATTATAGACAAATGATTACAAATCTCTCTCCAATGAGCTTTTTTAATCAGAGGTGGCAGTGGAGGGTGTTAATTCATTCCGTGGGAGGGAAGGATGGAAGAAGTGGAAAAGAGATTGGAGGGGTAGGCTCTGTTCTCCTGGGCTCTTCGCCTGTAATATAAGCACTGTGTGCGGGGAGAGAGCTCCATCTATTCTGTGGCTCACTGCACTTACGTCCACTGCACAGAGGAGAGCATTTAAAGGCTGATTATGTTTTTGGATCAGAGGGAGAAACTAATTAGATTTGCTGTAGACTTGATCCGATCTCACATTGGAAGATCACCAGAGAATTTAGCGCGACTGTAGGCCGGGATTTGCTTGATTTGTTGTGTAAGAAACTCAATCTCTTCACGCATCCCCTTATGTTAAGTCAACGTTGCATTTATTCTATATCTGTTGTTGCATATGGAAACGTAAGATGTTAATGACACAAGCTGCTTCCTCAAGCTGTAAATAAGCCCGAAAGGCTCAATCGCCGTTCCCTTTATTTCACTGTGAAAATTGAGGCTTTGGAGATCAGTGCTGGAATGAGTCGCTCCCAGATGCCATCCTGGTTTAAAGTGTCTCTGCGCTCCCCTCGCCACTCAGGTTGGCACCCACTACAAAAGAGTGAGGTTGGCAGTAGCTGTCAGAGGATGGAGGAGATTACCACACATGCTGCTCAAAGTCCATCTACTGCATTCATTGAAGATTAATCCTCATCACATACCACAGCCCTTGTTCATGGCCCGCAGCAGCACTCTTTGGAAGCCCGCTGCCTACCTGGTGCCGTCCGTCTGCTGGTCCATTTATCTGGCTTATCTGATACGCACATCCCGGTGTTGTAACCCCTGGGGCAGGCAGACACATTAGCAGATAAAAGAGGAAGGGTATTGCTTTTCATACACAGCTGCTTAAAGATACTACGGGAGGAGCTGGGGTTGGTGGAAATGAAATCTGATTGGCCGTATATTATTCTACCTCATTACCAACTAGCTGCATGGGCGCACAGCATGCCTAGGTTATATCGTAGGGGATAAAACGAGAGGGACTTTATAATCAATCTCTCACATTAAGTTCTATTCAACGAGCAGGTCACATTGTCAATTTGAGCTTCTCTATTACACGCCACAAATTCCACGTAAAGCCTTCAACTTCTTTGTTAATACCGAAGAAATATAGAGCGGTTTGAATCACTTTTTATATGTGGCGTATATTTTTTCAAAACTTCCAGAACAAAGTGCTCTCTAGCAAAACTTTCCAGTACCTCATTGCAATTTAACCCGCCTCTGTAAATAGCCCGCATTAGATGGATTATTACAAGTGTTTAATGCCACGTAAATGACGTGTTAAAAAACCGAGCCGGATGAAATGATCCAGCACGCGAACTGGCAGCCGTCCATGTTGTAAGTGTAAATATAAACAGCATTAAACTGGGGTTGCAAATATTGAGTCCCTTGATACTAATGAGAGTGCTTCGCACAGAAAGGGCCAAGCTCGCTAAACGCTAACAGGGATCTTGTTTTTATAGTGGATGCTTGCACGGCCCACCGCACGGCCCACCGCCCCTGCCACCTCACCAGCTGCCGCCGGTTCTGACAGATGCAAGCAGATTTTTATTGAAACTGGATCGCGGGTCAGGACCATCCCGGCGTGCTATTTTCCTTTCGTTTAGGAGCGAGGCCAGCCCCTGCGGAGAGGGCTCCTGCACTCACACGCATTTAGACCTGTTATTTCAGGCCACTCGGTCTGCTCTAATGACCCCGCCCACCCGATCTCGTGCTCTGGAGGGCAGCGCGACCGTAAATGTGTTGATGTGAAATCATCGTAGCGTGTCAGCATGTGGGCTGCGGGTATGCCAGAGCTCAGGGCTCCTGAAAGAGCCGGAGTTCACTTCACACTAATTAATGGGCTGAACTTTCCAGTGAGATTGCAAATTTCTTTCGCGGCAATGGCTATATTTGCGCCTGCCGTGTGGGATAAAGTATGGGTAAAAATATTAACCGAGGTGTCACAGAACTGATCCTAATATCCAGTTGCATCAGGGTTAAAGGAAGGTCAGGAAAGTCAGAGCTCCATTAACACACATGCAGAGCATGCTGGGGCAATAAATAAATATGGATAAATGTGTAATTCATCATGATTGATTTCTAATTTAAATTTAACAGCATTCCATTTTCAAGGATTGTCCAAATTCTTTTTATTACTTTTATATTATTTATTTGAATGTACGCGTTCATATTTTATTTGATCTATTTTTCTGTCTTTAAGTTGAATCCAGTGTTCAATCGACAGGTTATTTATTTAATTGTTTATTTATTCCTAATTGATCCATTATTGACTTAGATTCCAAAGTCAATGAGTAATCGTGTTATCAAAACATTGGGCAAAATAATTGTGGTTATCATTTTGTCATAATCGAGCAGCCCTTCATTATATTTGTACTTTTCCTTTTAGTTAATCATGTACCTATGTACACATATCCACCTGTGACCCACTGAACTATTAACTCCTATAAGAGATGACAGAAGTTCATTTGTTCTCGCATCGCCTGATTTATTGCATTCTAAAACGTTCTGAAGCTGACAGGACCAGATCGATCAAAGCAAACACTATGGCGAACAACATGGCATCTCATAGTTGGAGTATTTGACTCCGACAGTCCTAAAGTTCCATCTGCCCATCTCTGTCATCCACTGCATGAGTAATCAACAGCATCCCGCTGAGCTGCGGGGGGTGGCATGGGGATGAAGGGACGGGGCTCGAGGGTGCTGAAAACCAAGCTTCCCGTGGTACATGGAAAGCACTTCTCATTCACAGCAGGGCACTGTTGTCACCTCTTCTTCTTTCATCTCTCTTTCTCTCCTTTCCATCCTCCTCGTCTCCTTTCTGTGTGATAGCGGAGGTCTCCGAGCAGCTGAGGTCAGGGCTGGTTGTCAGCGGGGGATTGTGTGTCTGCTCTGACGGTCTGTGGCATGACCACGTCTGCTCGTGACAGCCTGCATCAGCTGATTATTAGTAGGCCGTAAAAGAAGGCCTACTAAGGCAGGAACAGGTTGAGGCCTTTGTATGATTACTGGGTAAGTTGAGCATTCAGAGTTATCGACGTTATCTATAGAATAATTAGCATGAGGTTTTATAATACTAGGGGGGCATAATTTGCTTTCTCGGGGTATTTAATTTTATGGGAATGAAACGAGGATGTGACGTTGGTTCATACAGGCGGTCTATTTAATAGATTTTATTGTACACTTTGGATTCAACATGGAAACAAACATGATAAAGGATGTCCATAAATCTTTTAAAAACTCTCTTTAATTGACAATAAATTATTGTGTCTTTAAAAAAGGCAACCCACAGCTCTATAGTTTCCAACACTCTAGCTTTGGTGAACACATCAATATTGAAATAACAATAATATATCCCCACTTCATTCCAAAGGGAACACTCAATAATACAAACTGCTCAGAAAAGCCGACATGTGAATACGTGAGCGCACAGCGTTCAAAACTAAACGTTTCTTCGCCCCCCTCCCCTGTGGTCCTGAATAGTGTTTGTGTATTTTAAGTGCCTCTGAGAGTATAAAACTAGCAGCATCTCCACCCGGCCGGGCAGACTGCGGGTGTCTGATATCATGTTGAATTAAAGCACAGTCAACAGATTGAGAATGGCGGGGTCACATTTCAACATAGCACCCTACTTCACATTAGACACACACAATTAGAACCCTGTGATCTGCAATGAGAGTTCAAGTTTTTTGTGTACAATTTGGTTCAATAAACTGATGGTGTGTAAATTATTTTCTGTCTTCTTGCCAAGCTTTGTTTACAGAACATTCTCTCAAAAGATATAAAGTAGGACTGAATGCCATTTCTTATCGATGACATCAAATAAGAAAGGATGACATTAAATAAGAAAGGATGACATTATTTGTCCCGTTGCATTACCGTCAGTATGAATTATTAAGAATCCAGAGGGATAGTTGCAGGCTGTCGTGCCGCCTTTGAGTATTGATGTGTTACGACACGATGTTGTGTTTATAACGGAGTGTTCCTGCTATGGGGGTGAGAAGCGCTCCCCTTCGCCTTCTTTGTCTAACTGCTTTTATTTCAACCCTTCCCTTGCACTTTTTTTCATAGCTCTGCCGCACTCGTTTCCAGATTCTATCTCTCTTTATCACTTCACTAGAGGGCTGGGCTTAGAGGTGCAACAGCATCACAGTTTGTGGAAATCACGTCTGAGTCCCCGCCCCCTCCTGGGCTACAGCTCAGCCTTCATCTTATTAGGCCTGACAGCTCTACCACTGTCCTTGTTCACTAATACATTGTGAACAGAAAAATCTCTCCTGAGAGAATCACTGGCCTAAAGCATGCACACACGTTTATTAGGGGGCTTTCTGGACATAATCAAGCTGAGTTTGTTTGTTTCTCACGTTTTGATTTGTGTGTCATCTGTGTTATCTGTAGAGTAGGTGTTTGCTCTGTGCGTGCACACTGTTTTCCCTGGAGATCACTGCTTGAAGGTGACATCTCTCTGCGTCTCTGTCAACGCTCTATAAACACAATTCTCTGGTGTGTGTGTGAATGCTTTTTGTGTTTGTTTGTGAATGCACAGTTGATCAGATGATTTGGGCTGTGTTTAGCTGCATACCTTATACTCATTCTGTCACCTCCAAAGAGCTCTTAATTATTCCACTGGGGCAGCTCCCTTATAAGCAGGTCTGGACACGGCCGAGCCACAGGCGAAACACAATCTAAACAAACACAGACACACACAGGGGAGGAAACAAACTAAGCTATTTAGACTGTGGATCTTTGGCTTTTTTACTTCAAGGGACCTTATTGTCCACAGCAGTATTTGAAGGCCCTACAGCTTGGCATTACTAGAGAGATGTATAAAAAATAGATAACTAGAAATGTTGTTATAAAAACACCTGAAGACTAAGACATGTCTTGATATTTTGGGGATTGAATGCTTGTTTTGTCTTATTTTATATCGTTTTTGTCATCTTGATTCCTCATCGGATGTATGCTGGGCCCCCCCCTGAAACACTGATTTATATGTGAGTAAATCAAGTCACTGTTTGGAAATATTTCACATTTTGATTGAAGTAACAAAATGAATGTGCAGCGGCAAATTAATTTTGACTATGAAATCCTTAAAAACGAAATATCAAAAGCTTTTGTTGACTTGTGTAATTGAAGTTGTATATTCGATACAGTATCTATACTGTGTATATACAGTATCATTTCCTGACTGTCCACCAATAAAGTAAAAATTGGAATTTGTGTCTTTTAGTACATGTGTTTGCTTTGAGATTATTTACTAGGCCTCTATAGTGAATTTTTTTAGTGCAACAAGCTTCTATACTGACAAAATTAAAAGATGCATTAAGCCTCTTCTGGGGAAATGTATGATAGAAATCATTATAAATCATTTAAATTGTATACATATCTAATATGTAATGCATACAATGACAAATCTAAGATCAAGATTTTATAATATGTTGACTGTACAGACATCTCCCACATATGTACAGAACCCAGCTACACATGTGATGCTGCCAAAATTGGAGTTCATCCGTGTAGTTTGACCAAATAAAAATAATGCATTGGCACATAAGGCTAATTTTTACATTCCAACTTTTGATTGAATGTGATATTTTGAGTGTATTACTGATCTCATCATCTCAATGAATGTATCATGAATACAATCCTCAGACTACAGTGGTTGGCCTCCCCGTCAAGGCTTAAATCCAATACATCTTTACTAGGCCTTTCAGGAATGTGAGTGAAACCACAATGGCTGTTTTGTCTGTCAGAAAGCACTGTTTGGAGTTAAGATGTGGTCTGTTAGGTCTTGTTGACTGGGTAATGTTTGTATTATGTGAGGATGATGAAACAAGGCTGTTCCAGTGCGTTAGGGGTTATACTTCTGCACAGGACTGTGTGTGTGGCGAGAGCAGACAGACAGAGAAAAATTGTATGTTTCCATGAAGTTAGTCATAAGTCTCTTAAAAGAGGCCTTGTGAAGAGCATGAGTGAAATGAACGAAATGAGGTTCTTCAGTAAAGAGGGCTGCACTTTTAGACTACAACAAATTTGTCAGCGGCTGACATGAAGCAGGTTGCTATACTTATGACCCTCATAATGGGTGTCACTGTGGCTTTTACCCCAACTTGCTTTATAAAGAAGAAAAAAAGGGCTTTCTTCAAGTAAACATTTTCATTGGAATGATTTCTCTAACCACCTCAGGCCTGCTGTGGTTTTTGGCATTTGAGATGGGCTCTTGGCATTTTTAGGATATGAGAGGTTTGTCTTGGCTAACTCGACTGGCCTTATGTCTACAAATGTTCTCTCTGTCTCATTGAGCGAAAGATTAATGTTGATGTTTCAGTCCAGCGTTGAGGGGAAAAGGTAAATTTAACATGCATCTCCAGGGAGGACACATGTTTATACTGCCATCTCTACATAAACAAAAGAGTCACATGCGTCAAAGGTGTCAAGCACTTACAGAGATCAGAGCGCGCCTGGTTCTGTTTGACGGGCAGGGCTTTCAACCGGCACACTGCAATTTCCATGCAGATTTCCTTTTTATTTATACTTCAACTGATTTTCGGGTAATGTTTATGGCGGGGTTTTCTAACGCGTAATAGCTGTAATTCAGAGGACCAGTGCGAAACGATTTAAAGTGTTTATAGTTTGCTGCCAGTCATTTATGAATAACTGTTTATAGTGTCTACTTACCTCTCGGTCAGCCTTCTGAAAATATTGTTAATACAAATATTGCACATGAAAACACTGTTTAGTCTGAGTATTGCTCTTAAAGAAATGGAGCAAATAGCTTGATTTAGTGGATTAATACCACTGTTGTCTGGCTTTTATTAAATTACCTTATTTAAATTTTCTTTATTAAATGCATTCAGGCTCGCTGTGTGAGGGTGCAATGCTTTTTTCCTCTGGGGTCCTGAGCCCGGCACAGGGTTGAAGAAATAAAAACAGCCCCAGTTATAGTTGAAAAAAATCTGAAACCCATCTTTCTTGAGACCATCTTAAGGAGAATACACGTCCTCATCCCAGATTTCAAATGTAAGTCATTAAAGGGAGAGCAATAATTCGGCGACGGCCGCTGCATTCTGCACCTGAACTCAAATAAAGATCTGAAATTGTGTGAGCCCATCAAAGGCCTTTCCTCCTTTCCAATTCCATGGCTGCCACGTGCATGTGGGCATGACATTTATGACCACCATCAAAAGCAGAGAGCGGCTGAATAACAGTCGGTAAAAATAAAGAAACAGTTTCCCATCTAATCCCCGTATTCTTTTTTCTCATTTTCAACCTTGACACATCATCGCTGGGAACCATTGAGCAGTCAAACGTGTTTTTTCTTACATTCCCCCTTTCTCTGGGACCTTTGATATATCCGTGGCTGTGCAATATCTTTTATGTTTGTAAATTAGATTCAGAAGGTCACCGCGCCTCATGTCTCTGTCAGCGATGCTGCGAGGGAAACGGCAAAACCTTTCTTTAATCTCTTTCATCTGGAATCATTTTACGTCGTATATTGGGTTCTCTAAACTGATGCTTAGATATGGATGAAGGCCTTTGGCACTTTGGCATACAAAGACGTCACTAATGACTCTGACTGCACAGCTAGAGAAAAGTTCTGTCACAGAATGTGTATGCAATTCTTTGCTTTAGCATTTGTACAGATGTAAATAGAACCACAAACTTCACATATAATGGTTATTACATTTAGAATTTATTTGAATTGTAGATCACAATATTGATGCAGTCCGTGTGACAACTATCCAGTCTTCCCTACACTTAAAACAAGTCATTAAGTGTTTGGCACAAGCCTGTAGAAGCCACCTCCAATTCAGCATTTTATCAGTACAGTGCTTGCATGCACGCAAGTATATTATTTATGTTTGTGTTTCTCTCATCTGCGACAAGCTCTCGACTCTGATTAGATGCTGTGCTCCAGACAGTTGGAGGATCTTTTTTGTTTATGCACGAAGATTTTGTTTACTTTGGATATAGCCAATTTGCTGTTAAAAGCCAGTTTTATTTGCTCGTATACTGTGTTTGACTTAGCAATCTGCCTCAAATATTGCACAGGCAAAAAGTAAAGAACGGAATGAATGTTGAATTTTAATTCACGTGCCATAATAGAGCATATATGAAAATTTCATTCCACTCTCCGTCATCATCTATCAGTGCCGAATAATCAAATAATTTAATGTGACTATTTTCTTTTCTAGAAGCTACACTCTAAAATTTATTTAAACATTTCTTTTATCTGTATTTTACATTTTGCACAGCATTAAATTTAATTTTAGCATTAACGGAAATGTCCATAAAATACAGGAACAAACAGCTAATTTTTTCACAGGATTTTTTTTACAGTGTACTTCAAGCACAGACAAACTCTGTGTGAGGGTGCAATGCTTTTTTCCTCTGGGGTCCTGAACATGGCAGAGGGTTAAAGAAATGAAATTCAGCGAAGGCCGATGCATTCTGCACCTGTACTCAAATAAAGATCTGAAATTGTGTGAGCCCATCAAAGGCCTTTGCTCCTTTCCAATTCTCTGGCTTCCATGGGATTAAAACAAAATGATTTTTTTACAGTGTACTTCAAGCACAGACACACTCTTACTGTATACGGTCAGATTGTTTTAACTAACAGTAGCCAGCAGTTGTCTAACTATGAGCCCAAAGAGAAAAACATGACCATCATGCTCTCTGTCAGCTCTGGCAGCTGATCAACAAAACCATGGCTGTGTGTGCCTGTGTATGTGTAAGAGAGACAGCTAGGCACATGAAAAATAGAGAGTGATTGCGACGACGCTGGATAAATTTCCCAATATGGCTTGACCATGTGATCACACAGCAGGATCGCCGGCTAAGTGACTTCAAGTTCTGCGTCTGGCCTTTTAATTATTCATCAAGGTATTGCTTGGGATGTAACCTCATTTAGAGCGGGCTCCAGGGCCAGGCCATGTGTTGTTAACACTGCGCTGTGATCAGATTAACCGCAGAGATGACTGCCAAAGGGGCGCGAGAGGCCTGGCTCAGGTCTAGAGTCTTCAATTGGCTTACATTTAGCAGAGCTGAGAGTGTGCTTTTTGACGTTGCGGCATCACGTTGAAGTTTAGGTGCATTTAAACCGTTCCTCACAATTTACTCCTGTCAATGTATTTCGAAACACAAAATATGTGTTTGTGCAGCAGAGGTGTGGCGCAAAAGGGTAACAGAGAAGTATTTTAATGAGCTGAAAGAAAGAGAGGATCATACTTTACCTCCCTGGTGTGGATTGGCCTCACTCCCACATCCTCTGACCTCAGCAGTAGATAACAGGTGAGCTGTCATTAAAACACATTATACGTTTCTATGCTTCCCTCATCAACCAAGTTAAACAACAACAAGAAAAACGATCGCAAAATGGCACCGGGGGGCACGAAACGGCACGCAGCTACATGCTAATTTGCGACAAACGATTTTACGGCGGAAGGGGAAAGAGAGATAAAAGCAGATGATTCTCACAAGGTTATTATGCTTCTTTGCCTCTGTGCCAAAGTCACCTGCTGGGAGCATGCTCACATGTACGCAGACTAATTAAAGCTGAGTGACACTAACGTGGCACCAGCAGAAGGTGGTCTGGCAAAAATAATCGCCTCCCTGCTAGTATTTGTCCAACACAGGCTGTAGAGACGGTGCCCCTGCGGGTGGACTCCTGCGAGGTGGTAGATGTTGCTATTTTATGTTAATCTGGCATTGCTCTATTCTGCCCCATCTGCCACCTTAAACGTTACAACTGAATAGTCTGAACTGTTTGAACCAGAGAAAATGTTATTGCTTGTTAATGATGTTTTCGAAAAATAATGGTACTCCGTATTAGTGATGTATGAGGTATTATTTTTGTCTCCAACTTCTTAACTAAAATTTCTGAAGGGAAATACTAACAGACAAAAACAAGACAATTGTTGACATGCCAAGCTATAAAATCTCAGATTTGGTTTGAGTCTTTATTGAAAACTCTGATTTTTAATATCACGCTTTGGGTTGACATCACCTCTGAAACACATGAACACAGGAACACTCCTTGCTGTTCTAAAATTAAGAATCTGAGAAGCAGGAGATGTGCCAAGTCCCAGTTGGCTCTCCATTAAGTCGGAACCGAGATGAAAAGAGATCCTGTGACCCTGGTGCGGGACACAGTGACCTGTGATCAGTGTTAAAAGAAAACACATTCAAACTCGAGGCACGTAGGCACAGGATGTTTACCTTTCTTTGTCCAACACACCACTTCTTGTTCTTTATCCTGACTTCAATGTGTGTGTACACTTGACTATATTTTGAGAACTTTGTACCCAGAAAGATAAATTCTATTTTATTATTTTAAGGTTAAATCTGGAACGTGGGTTAGGGGTAAATTGTAGTATTAATATGGCACTATGTGGAAAAAAACAATACCATTCTATGGAATATGAAAATTGTAAAAGCGCTATATAAATGAAGTTGAGTTGAGTAATATCCTCATTAAGAATAAATGTGTGCCTGCTTTTTTTTTTCGATGTTAGGGCTCTAATAAAATCTTGTTTTCAAAGCCATCAGATGATTGTTTGTCATGCAGTTAAAGTCAATTATAGCTTAATCTAAGCTGATGTTATTTATATCTCACCGTTGACACTACACTCTCCCCCATCCCTCACTTGGTACGTGCCGAGGAAGCAATGACGTCCCCTGTTCCCTGTTCGCCCATCAACCCCTATCATGCATATCCAGGTAATGCTAATGAGCGCCGCTGCCATGGAATTGTGTGACGAATGGCGCTTTCACGCCGCCTTAGATCTGGCCCTTGGCCGTGCCATTTCCTGTTCCCCGAGTCACTCGCCACTCAAAGCCTGACACTGATATCCACCATCTGCTCCGCAACGACAGGACAAATCGCACACAGAGCCCTTCAATTTCCCCCCGCTGCCATTAAAGACAACTGATTCAATAGAGACCGGGAATGCAGGCATGTGGGACTAATCTGTGAGGCAGGGCAGGAAAAACAACTCTTGCCCTGTAATTGACAAATGTCAGCCCCCAGCACTCTTGCACATTCATTAAAGAGAGTAAATGATCCAGATTTCCTCATGTCCATTTAGAACTAAAGGGAGAATGAAAAGCACCCACTGATAGCGTTATTTATTTGCACTCGCTGTCTGCTTAGTTTTAGCACCCGTTTCACTGAAGGAATTATGGAAATCAGATAATGGCACAAACAAGACCAAAAGTCCAACGCTGGAAGCAATTTGCGTGATGCAATTCCCCATGTTGTAAGCCAGGTCTGAGTGCTAGCTTGTGTAAAATCTTGCAGACTGCAATAATCGAGTGCACTTGGAAGTGCACAGCATCGCTCCACATTTCAATCAAGGCACCTGAATCAGCACTTTAAAATGCAGAAAGTGCACTAGACTTTGGATATATGCCCAGTCTTAATGCTCTTACTCATAATCTGGTCATCATTTGATGAATTACTGCTGTTGTGATCAATGACATGTACACAAAGATCTCTTCTTAATAAACGACATTAACCACCTTGTTTTGTTGGCTTCAATAGTACATTAATTGTGCATGAATAAACGTGCAATTAATAATATTAAATACTTTTGTGTTTGTGTAAATATTGTGCAGTGCTATTTTAGCTAGATTGTGGGTGGATAATAAACAAGACACTGATCATTGATTATATAAAACAAGGCACAATAAGAACATAATTCTGACAATACACAACTCCCTCCCACAAAAGACAAGAGTGAAAGCGTTAACCTCTCGCCCGTGTGTTAACCCAAACTCTGTTATTGAAAGCTCTCACGGTGCATAAGTGAAGGGAGGGGGTAATGACCTTCTCTACAGACTTACACGTACATATGATGGGAAAAGCAGAAGCCCCTTTGAGCTCAGGGAGCGGTTCCATATTACACCAAGAAGTCCCCTACAGTTGTCCAAGTAAAGTGTAAGCAGATCCAGGCAGCACATCCTGAAAGAGCCCTTAGACAGGAAACATGGCCAGATGGAGCATCCTGTGTCATAAATAGTGAGTGAACCGTGAGCACGATAAATTGCTCATAAACCACATCAGATGATTTACAAACAAGCTGGACTGTGTTTCTTTAATTGTGAGAACAATGATCAGGGTGCCAGCTGATAAAAGCGCATCCTTTGCATGAGCTATTTTTGAGATGAAGTGTATAGATTGAAAAGCCTTCCTGAGAAACACGAAGGAATTATTCGTTTAGATCATATTCACTGATGATGTAAGTATTAATGGTGCTATGGTAAAAATTCAATAGTATGGTAGACATATTGCGGTAGCTCTTTTTACGATTTGCATTTCAAACAGCTGTACAGAAAACATTAAACTGAAAATAAAGAAATAAACAGAAATAAGGAAATTTAATATTAATGTTTTAAGTACTTTATGTTGTTTACTGCCATCACAACACATTTGTGACCCTGGGCAACAAAACCAGTCTTATGGGTCAATTTTTCGAAATTGAGATTTTAACATCACCCGAAAGTTGAATAAACAAGTTTTCCATTGATGTATGGGTTGTTAGGATAGGACAATATCTGGTGGAGATACACATGTTTAAAACTCTTGAGTCTGAGGGTGCCAAAAATATTTAAATATTGAGAATATTGCCTTTGAATAGTTGTTAATCAGAGGCACTGTAGCAGGCCATCCACTCACAACAATAAAGTTTTGATATATTTACGGTAGGAAATTTACTAAATATCTTCATGGGCCATGATCCTTACTTAGTAATGAGTCAACTCATAATGAGTTTTGGTATAAAAAAAATCGATAATTTTGACCCATACAATGTATTTTTGCCTTTTACTAAATTTTTTCCCGTGCTACTTAAGACCGGTTTTGTGATCCAGGGTCACATTTGTCACAGAGCTACATATATGCCATCACAACTACAACATGTACATTTTAAATAGTTGAAGACAAATGAACATTCTCGAGCCAGTGAATGTGAGAAATAAAGTATTTGCTTCAGTAATTTAATATGTAAGTGCATGTCAGTGGATGTGCTTACGTGGAGTGTGTTTAATTGCTGCTTCCAGAGAGCATTTTGTGTTCTGCAGTAGTGGAGTTTGGCATAGCTGTGAGGAGCTCAGCGGTTGCTTCAAACATTGGCCTCTTTTCCAAAGGAGAACTAATTTAGTGCAGACAGACTTCACAGCCAGCAGTGCATCACTTCTAACAAGAGCAAGGTGCCTGCAGTGCTCAGATGCAAACATGTGCTTCGCTGAAACAGAGATGGCCGTGAAGGTCTTTTAAAACTGCAAACAGTAAAGGGTACATTCAAAATGTTTTAGGGAGAGTGATGTCATTGTAAGAGTGGATTAGACTTCATTTGCGTTTTCATGAAAATACACACAAGCACGATTTTGTTGAGTTTTGAAAGTACTGTATGTCAAACAGTGCTCTCAAAAATGCATAGTGCCAATATGAATACTATGAATCGCTCAAAACTGTCAAAGCATGTCCTTGTGGTGGACACTTTGTGCTGCGGTGTTCATGTTGGAGATGTGTGTTTGCATCCACGTTGTCACATTTCCCCGCCTCACACCCACGCACAATTGAACCCATCTTAAACTAGAAGTATTGAAAATTAAGCACGTTGCACTCATATTCTATGATCTATGCACATCCCGGCACAGTGCCCGCTTTCCTTTGTACCGGCATATTCATCTCCTCCACTGCAACGCTTTTTAGGCAGGCTGTAATATTCTCTTTATTGAGTGCACATCGCCTTTGTTCTGAAATATGAAGGTAAGTCATGCCTTTGTCTGAGAGAGGCGATGATGAATAACTCCCAGGGCCCGTTTGGGACCCAGCTCGTGTTAACGGCTTGTACGCCTGGATTTTCAGGGTGGCGCTGCTCTTTTCAATTGACGCTCCCTGCAATAAAGGAGCGAACATTATAATAACCCTGCTGAAAGAGACGTCGGGTTAGAGGCGAGACGGCACTGGCAGCTACGCGCCGTGATCCGGCAGGATTATCTTTGGCGGTGGTGTGGCAGGCGCTGAGGGAGAGGGGCTTTTATTATGGAGTGTTTTATTGCTGACGGGGGTAAGACTGGCAGGGGAGGAGATGCAATAAAAGGAAGCTGTAAAATATTGCGCCCGGAGCTTCCAGTTGTCCTGTTGCTTGGTGGAAAAATTACAGTGCTGTCGCAGGTGAGATAGAGGGAGGGTGTGTATCTCGACTTTGACTTTTAATGTGCATAGACAAACAACAGGGGCTATCTGCGCGTGTATAAGCTAGGCAACTTGACAGAAAGGTAGTAGGTGTTAATATTGCAGTTAGGCCTCTGGAATAAAATAACAATCCCGAAATATCTTTACCCGTGGCGTTATGAGATATGTTGCTCTAGCCTAAATCTAATTTCAGTTTCAACGTTATGTCTTACCGTATGTGTGGAGGAGACTGCAGGCTGCCATTTTAGCACGCTGTCACCTCTGTTATAGGACGTCGGAAAGGTCTGGCTATAATTAAGTGACCCAAATATCTCACATCTATCTGTTGGGATGCTACTGGACGAACTGTGAAATTCAAGAGAGCAATAAATCAGTCTTATGCTTGTTATGCTGAGTTTATATCGAAGCGCTGTGGCTGAGTAAATCATAATATAATATTATAGTGACACATTTGCTTGCTGGTTCGTTCAGGCTTATCACTGCCACTCATGCTTTTCTGAGGGCCTGTCCCACATGCCATCTTAAGCCCTTGTGTGAGTGGTCCCCACGACCCAAATTGATTATTTATAGTGCTGTTAAATCGATTAAATTGTTCCAAAATAAAGATTTGTTTATAATATATACTGTATGTGTGTGTGTGGTGTGTATATTTGTATTATTTATGTACTGTATATATAAATACACAAACATACATACAAAGATGCACGTATGTATGTAAGAAATTAAAGATATTAAATGATATTTAAACATAAATAAACATTAATGTAAATAATTCTTATATTGGTGGTTGACAAATAAACTGTACATGTGTCCTATAGTGCGACAAAAAAGTTTAGAAATAAAAATCTCTCTTATGCTTATTTACATAAATAGAAATATTTTAAATATAGAATAATATATTATTAATAGTTTGTTTTCTTCATTTTTGCTGTCACACCATACATGGTATGGTTTATTTATCCAATTAGTGTTCATCTATACTTTTAAACATGTATGTGTGTGCTTGTGCATTTCTGTATACTGTACATAAAACTATACACGCCACACATAAATATTACATAAAACACAAACATTTATTTTGGAATCGATTCATTACGATAAATCAATTCAGCAGCACTTGTTTTAAAAAACATGCAAAATTATGCTTTTTAGAAAATATAAAACTGCAAATAAAAATTACTTTCTGTAATTCTGTAAGGTTTAGGGGAAGAGTGAGGGGATAGAACATGCAGTCTGTACAGTAGGTCACTATGTCTAGGGAACACAATGTATAAAAACAAACACGTGTTTGTCCATGTAAAAGCTTAGGGTGGCTTGGATATTCCAGCTCACCAAACCAAGGCCAAATACCTGAACAACACTAACCTCACACTTTCAAGCAACTGCATACTATTATACCTTTTAGTAATGAGAGCTTATAAACAAATAGGTTGAAAATCATTGTGTGATAGAGAGTTTGCGAGAAAAGCCATGTTTGCCTCTCTCTCTCTGCGTCTCTTATTACTGCTGTTTTGGCAACTGACTGTGGGTAATGGACGCCGAGCTGTCAGGGAAATTTGTAGCTGTCTGCTTTACAGGGGCTCTCCATTCCAATCAGCAGCTGTCAGCCTGGGCCCGGGTGGATATTAATGACGGCCACTAACTGCCTCGCAAATTCTCCACACTATTTGGGAGCTGGCATGAAATAGGGTTGTGCTTTCTCCGTGCGCTGCGGTAGACTAATGGAAAGAGCTCGGATATCTCACTGCACCAGAGACACAAGCTCGAAATACTCCAGCCAGCCGCAGTCTCGCTCTTTCTGAAGGATTAGCGCTGCCGCTGTGGGCTGAGGTGTCTCTAAGTGGGTATTTACAGGTGAGTCTCGTTGCCCCCATAATTCTGCTCTCATTAATTGTCATGTACGACACAATATGTAATGGCTATAATTGGGTGATGATCATAAATAAAGCTCGGCTGGCTGGGACGTAGGAGGTTGAACTAATAGAAATGTTCAGGTGGAGCAGTAAACGCGAGGCTGACAGAGCGAGCGTGTGTGGGCCGACTGAAGAACACGGAGCACATTTGGTTTAAAGGGACATTTGGGAACAGTTCACCTATAAATCCTTCAGACCCGAAGGGCAAGGGTGGGCAGAGATAGCAGCTCTCATGGTATGCCCAACCATGTGGGGGAGAATTGTGGATGGGATGGATCAAACATGCAATTTGGCACTAGGGGTGGGGAATGGTATTTCAAAGTATTGCAATATTAAAGGGATCGTTCACCCAAAATTGAAAAATCTTACATCATTTACTCACCCTCATGTCATTCCAAACCTGTAGGTCTGCACTCTATTTTTGAGACATCAATTACTACCATAGTAGGAAAAATGAACGGTTGTCAAAGGTGCCCTAGAACTGCTTGCCTTTCTAAATTCTTTTAAATATCGAGTTTTGTGTTTAACAGAACAAAGGAAATTATACAATAACTTTACATACTATGGTAGTCAACGATGTCCCAGAAATCTTAGTTGGTAACATTTCTTTCAAATATCAGATATTATAATATACATACAATGAATACAATATTCATCAGAACCAAAAAAAGATACAGGTTTAGAATGATGACAGAATTTTCTTTTTTGGGTGGATTTTCCCTTTGAGGTACAATAGCTATCAAAGGGTTCCTTTTTGTTCCTCTATACAGGTTGGTGTGTAAATAATTTTACTTTTGTGACCCGACATGTTTCAAGGTGCCAGATTCCTAACCATATTAGCCACCTGTGTGTCTACTGACTGGCACGTATCCCCTGTCTGATCTGGTTACTTCCTGTTCTGGAACAGATATATCACAATTACAAGGAACTATTATGTTAGGCTTTGTCATTTCAATCATCAGTAAAGCCAAGGTGAAAACCTAAATTATCTCGTAGACCGCAAAGGAAAATGACAGGTCACATCAAAACAATAACTTGTTTTATCATGCCAAAGCATCTGTTTTGTTTTCATTCAGCCTCTTTCAACAGTTTTTCCTCCAATGATCCGCTGCTTGTGTTGTTCAGTTTTATTCTGCTATGTCTTTCATCTCCAGTCTAGCAGTCATCACTCATCCGAGGCCTTACGGTGCAATTAAGACTAATGCCAGCGGCCATTACACATTCCTGACCTGTGACAGACACTTATTAAACACTTACGAGGTGTAACAAGCCGTTGTCTTGAGATTTATTTTCCAGTCACACTCTGGGGGCAAGCCAAAAGAGACGTCTTTTCACTTTCCTTGGAGGGAATGCCAAATTCATAAAATATCAAAGTATTTGTTGTTAGAAATTCTGCCAGTTTTTACTCATGCGCAGTAACTTTTGTTTATGTTGTTGCTTTCAAACCGCCTACGAGAAGGAACAACTTCAATAATGCTAATAAATAATGTTTTTTTGTGGGTAAGAAGAGCTGTTAAAGTGTTTTTAGTTTACCAAAGCAGACAGTAATGACTTATCCTGGCATACACTGACAATTAAACCAAATCAAACCTTAAATATTATAGAAATAAGCGAACTTAGACTAGTAATATATTACAAGAATTCAAAAAAGCTCAAAGCAAATAAGTTATATATCTTTAGATCTGCTTCCCCATAGATCTAACCGAGGTAATAGTAAACATGCTTGAATGCATGTCAGTATTTGCACATCCTGTAATAGTAGATGGAACGTTTTCTTGGCACAGGCAAGTGATGAGTGAAGAGATATAAACAAGTGTTTATGAGAGCTACTGAAATGTGGTAAAGCAGGTGAGATGAATAACTTGTGTTTTCACACCACGTTTAAATGAAGGGTAGAGAGGTGAAACCAGCAAGCCTTGAGGCTTCTTACGCCCTTTCCACGACGTTACACACACCCAACCCTGTCAGACAAGCGCTTCATGTAACTGCAGATTCGCACGCACACACACACATATACAAAGATACACCGAATGTGGGACCTGATGGATCTCTCATTAGAGATTTTAGCACTTGTAATGGCAACAGGCAGATAAGAAAGCAACTAAAATACACTTGATAACAGACGACAGCTCACAAAGAGAGGTGTCATAATGATAAATTTTAGTATAGTGATTTGGCCTCTACTTCCGACAGCCTTTTCTGTTGGTGTGTTTGCATCTGTCTGTCCCTCTGTAACGGCTCATTAAGATCCAGCCCACATACGAGACACATTCCATCACACCTGGAGATGGGAAGCATTGAGTTACGAGTTTGTCTGCGTTTTGGGACGGTCGCAAACAGAGTACTAACTGCCCTTGCCTAAGGTTTCTTTCCTTCAGATGTGCATTTAAGCGTGACATAGCCCATCCCTGCCACTATATTTAGCAAACATTGCCATGTATTGTGGAACATCCATTCATTTATAAAAGATCAGTGCATTGGAGAACAGATTGTGCAATTGGAATTTGAAGCCAAAAGGTTGTTAGGAAAGTATTTATTACTCACCTGAGGAAACAGGTGTGTGTGTTTGAGAGAGAGAGAGCTTGAAGACTCTGCGGTTGAGCCAGAGGTCTGGGGAGTCAAGACAACAAAACAGAATTGTGTGTCAAATATTGAACTGCTATGTTACATTAAAATTTTTGGCTCGACCACAATGATGCTCAATCAAAACATTGAAGTAAATCTGGAAGCTAATGAATGCACATATAATAAAAACACTTCTGAATAGATTTTAAATATTTGTGGTTGGAAAATTTGGGTCAGAGGTCCTGTGAAGAGGTTGCCATCTCTCCATAATAGGACCGGAGGGAACACAAGAACAGATCCAATGAATGGGTGTTGATCAGTTGGCCCTAAGAAACCTACACTTAGTGCCACGAGAAGTACGTGACTGAACAGAACACAGCAATCCAACTCTGCAACCGCATCATTAGTGAGGTATGTAATCTTAGATTTCAACAGATCATACTGCCTATCTTTCCAATACAGTCACACCTGTTTTCCCAGTACACAGACAAGCAGTGGGAAGGCCTCTTTCTAAAGGCTTTTTTGTTGCAAACATTAAAATGGTTTGGTTGTTTCTGTCCAAGAAATTAGCTGTCATATGGAGGTTGGTATACATGAACTTTGGCACAACTTGAAATGAAAGAGAAATACGGTGAAAATAAGCCACTGTGACTCTGACTGTCAGATGAGGAGTCCAAGATGTTTTCACAAAGCTGTGAGATTTCTCAAGCATAAATGAAAGAACGCTGATTTGATCTGATCCTCATTCCAGGATGCAATTGTTTTACTGTTTGGAAGCTATGCAGAACCAACCTGACTTCCTGTGCAGTGAAATTAAAGCTGTGTGTCATCTTGTATTATGCTTTAAGTTTACAATTTACAACCAGAGTGGTTTAGTTTGTTTCTACACCACAAGTATTACAATACATCTTTAGAAATAAAATGTGTCACCTCATCTGTTTTATAGCCGTTTATCATCCATCTGTGGTGAGGAAACGCACACATACACACAGCGTGCCATTATTTCACACACTTTTCACACAAATCCTTTTTTATTGGAGGTTTAAATTTCACTCTTGGATTTAGCATAATTATTTTATTTTCTAAACACTTTTGTCATTTCATATATGGCTTTCACAGGTGATATGCAAAAAACAGTGCCATTTTTTCTAGGATGCCTTTATTTTACTGCTGCCGTTTTAAATAAATATAACATCTTCACAACCACCCTAGCAGGAATATAATACTGTTTATACAAGTATAAATTGCATGAATATAGGGAAGCACTGTGGTTTTAATGTTTACTAAAGAAAATAATTTTTAGTGCTGTACATTGTGAAATTCAATCTGTACATGGGCAGTTAAATTTAAATTTCCCGGTGAAGTACAAGAGCTGACACAAAATTGACACAAAAAATCAAACAAAAAAATGTTCTGACTAGTGAGTAATTGCATGAAATGCTTCCCCACTATTAACAGATTTTCTTTTTCAGCAAATCAAAGTCTCTTTATCCAAAAATCTCAAACACATTTCTGTATATCCTATAAAGTGATGAATAACATATTCCTCATTTTGTATTGTTCTTATATTTATAATATATTATATTTGACTTTGCCTAATCTAGGTAACAGTAACCTGTCATCAAAATGATATTATTGGTACTGCCACAAAACATTTGCATACAATTAAAGTAGCATTCATAAAATGTTACTCCTTTTTAAAGAATGTTGGTGCTTTTGGTTCACTTCAAACACTACATCAATGCCCTTACATACAGTGTGTTTGATATAGGTACAGGATTTTCTGATTAAACTATCAAATTATCTAACCAGCAGACGTGAGACAACAGGGTAGCGGGTGTTGAAAAATGTGTTGAACATCAGATTCAAAGAACATTTGAATTCCATCAGATAGACTGACGGAGAGGAAGTTAGATTGAGTCACACTGGCCTGATCCACGGACAAGTGCTTTTTTAAATCCAATCCTGTTTTTCCTTCTTCACAAAGTTCCATTGCTACGAGGATGGAAGAAAAGCAAATCATTCACAGGTTTGCCCAACCACACCATCTGTTAGCTCACATTCTGTATAATATACCCTCTCTAAGGAGCAAATCGGTTTGGTTACCTCTCTATAGTCTCCTCACACTTAAATTAGTCCTTTGGATGTTATTGTGCTGTCAAAATTCATTGTAATAATTTGTTGAGTTGGCTCGCGTGAGAGCATAGCTTAATTTGTTATTCAGATGCTTTACCACCTGTTGGCGGGTCTGTGATTCTTGGTGGGCTGCCATGCAAGAAAGGCATTTTAGAACACAAAGGGACCTTTCGTCTGTCACAGAGAGCTAGTTATTACCGTCTCAGGATGGGAACAGTTAAAGAGGCCTGAGAGGAGGGCCAAAGCTAACCAGTTAACCAGAATGGAAAATACTGTTTAGCACCAGTAACCCACAGCCAAAACCATCATGGCTATTAGTATATGTGGGTGGATTAAGAGATCCAAAATAGATCCCATCTACAGACAAAACAAGAGGAAATATGATACAAATGAGCCCTTTTATGATATTTAAGGAAAGGCAAGCCTTTTTATGAAAAGAATACTAGGCATGTGTAAGATCCGTATCATATACAGTATATTATTCACATATGAATGTGTTTAATTGGTCATGGCCAGAAAACGACCTGCCCGCACAAGTCCTCAAACAAGTAACAGCAGATTCGGTCCCGTTTGACGTGAGCCTGTATGCAAGGAAGTGCAGCATATCTATCAGTCCCATGATCAAAACAAAACACTCAGACAAAAAGTCCTTAAGCATCAGAGCCAGGTACGGCATGGAATTCAAGTTCAACCGCAATGCCACCCACTCGCTTTACCAGCGCAAAGACTGCGGATCAAATGAATTTGGAAATGCACAGTTTCGTGGCTGAGCTATTAGTGGCTTTTGGAGCTGGCGGTTGCGGAGATAGATGGATTAGCTGACTTTAATAGCTGGCACAGCAGCATTAGAGCCGAGCCGAAGCGGTAGAAGAGGAACAATATGGCACATTAGAGAGGCAGCCAGCAAACACAGAGAGCTACTTCTAATTAGCATTCATTAACTGTAGAGGAAATAGCGATTATGGTCTTTAAGAAGTGCATTAGCTAATGTTGCTTTTTCACATGTCAGCAGATTTGAATTAGGAATGTGTGTATATGCTGTACATCGAAAGGTATTTGGGTAGTTGACAAATGTTTTGTAAATGTGTCATATAGAAGGCTTAGTTGGAGGCACACGCCTGGCCCGAAGTTAACTTCCGGTCTGTTTATGGTTATAATATAATCGTTTATTACACGGCTCGTTGGAATGCTTGATTCTGATCAGCCAGTCCCGACATTTCCAGGTTCTTTATTCCCAGATAACAACCGCTTAAAACTAATAACACATGGTTACCTGGATGCAGCAAATCATTTTGACAGGTTTTCACAAAATAAGCCCCTTCAGTGTGATCCAAGACCCCAGTCTTGTTCACACTATTGGGGCTTATTTCTGAGATAACAACCGGCTACCTCTACATTATCTATTACTTATTTATATTTCATTTATATTCATATTTTATTGTATATTAATTGTATTCAATTAAATTCAAACTACTCAACAGTTATCGATTCTTTGCAGAGGTCTACCGAAAGTTTGGGCCACATAACGTTAGCTTATGTTGTCGCCGACAAAACTGTCTATAGCGTAACAGCTTAAATTTTGGAAGCAATCTAACAATGAAGATAAATCTCTCTTAACCTATTTTAATATTATAAATATTAAAAAAATTGAAATGTAACACCATAGGACGATATTATACCCATTTGCACAAACAAGGTTGCCTGGTGGGGTGATGTTTGCATGATGATCTTAGATCTCCATTTGTTTGTTTTTTTACAGTTCGCTGTAAAACATTGATGGCATCTATGGTCGTTTAGGTTTAAGACGTAAATGTTATGCCAGCTTATCCATATTTAAGGGATAGTCCACTCAGAAATGAAAATTCTGTCACCATTTACTTACCCTCTTGTCATTTCAAAACTTTATGACTTACTGTCTTCAGCAGAACAAAAAAGAAGATATTTTGAAAAATGTTGGTAACGGAACAACAGCAGTTCCCATTAACTTTCATTGCTTTATCCGTCAATGGGTACAGCCGTTGTTTGGCTACCAAGGGTAACAACATGCAAGGGTTGTGTCTTTATTTTGCAGGACCTGCTCTAAAATGAAACCATGTTCCCCACATTGAAGACATTCGCACAGGCCGTTCAATTATTTGCTTAAATTAGCCTTTACTGACTCCAGCATATCAACACAAATTGTTCAGTTCGCCCGTGGTTAGAAAAAATATTTTCTTTTGCCATCATGTTGACAGTCTCCCAGCGCCTTGAGGAAATTGCTTCAGGTGTATGTATTGCTGTGCGAGGCCTATTCCCAGACGGTCAATATTTGTCTGTTTGTTTGCCAGTGAGGCCCATAGATTAAATGGGACCGGTTAGCAAGCCTCATCTAAACAGTGAGACACTGTCATTTGAGAAGTTAATCTTTTCTCCTTATTCACATTCTCTAATGAGATGCTAGTCAAACATTACTCAGTCTCGTGTTTTTATTAGCCCATTCAACTGCACAATCACTTCTGTGTTGTATTATGATTCATGCGGAACGCTTTTAGGGTCACATGACAGCCACTGTTGATTCTACCAAACCGACTGTTTGCACAACTCTCAGGGCATAAAAGTGTCTGTGATTACTGACTAGATGTGTTGATACGGCCGTAGGTCGGATGGGTGTGGAGCTGATGATTCAGTTACCTTTGCAAGGACAGACAATGGGCTGACCTTGAGTCTGTTTTGTGTGTCCTTGTGTGACAAATTGACCTTCCCCTACATCCCTGAGAAGATACATTCTTCATTAGTCCCACAGCTTTCCAATAATAGGCCGTAAATATGCGAAACGACAGGAATCTTTGACCGATTTCGCTGGATCGCCAGCTCCTTTAACAAGAGCCAGAAGCAGAAAAAGAAGAATGTGTCGCTAAATTCCTGTCATCTCTTGATCCCATGCTTTGTTGCCTCTGTTGTGAATGGTCAAGGTTCACCACGAGCGCACATTAAGCCCCCCTAACACACACAAACACACACACGCACACTGTGGTCTCCCTTCCCCCACCTTCCTCCTGCCCTGTGTGCTCAGCTAATATTGACTCTCCTGGCTAACACTGCCTCTATTGAACTGAGCCATTCACAATAATGTTTGACCAGCATTAGAACATCATTGAGATAACAGAGGAGGCGAGGACCAGGCTTTTGCTAAGGTTACACGGCTAATGAAAGCCAGAAGGGAAGTAAATGACAGATGACCTGGGAAACATCGGCAGTCTCCATATAAATGCTTCTTCTGAACCGTAGCATGTTTGCAGTTGATGTAAATGTGCTTTTTACATGCTATTCCAAATCCTTAGTCATAATGGAGGTTAACTTCCATTACTCATCTCTCAAATATATTTCAAAGAGTTGTATTTTTAATGTTGATTAACCATGTTATGTTCAGAAAAGAATGACTTTGAATGAGTGATTTGCTTTAAACAGTGCCCTGCTGGGCTATACATAGCAGAACGGAAATGAGAGGGGATGAGGATAGACATAAAAGACATGAAAGAGTAGAAGAAAGTGCTGCCATCTCATGGACGTACGTGGTCGCACTCACTGCTGCTGGGTCCTGGTTCATGCTTTGCTTGAATGGCTTCAGGTTATATTTCCACTCAGCCATGTAGGCTAAATGAAGCATATATAATGCAAATGAGAGACTGAACGAGAAAGAAAGAGGGAAAGAGAGACAGTGTAGGTGAGCTAGAGCAGCACAGCCATCTATGCTATTGCTGAAAGGGTAGAGGCCTTTTTATGACACGATTTTGCTAATGTATTAATACAGTGATTCTACCGGGGGCGAAGACGTACTGCAGGTGGGGTGCAATGGTTCCCCCAACCTACAGGTAGGTCATATAAGTATGTTTGTCTTTCAGACTGTAATTTCAGAATAAGTGCAAGTCTCTCTCTCTCTCCCGATGAGTTCATAGTGCGTGTAAATAAAGTGCCTTTTCATATATTTCTTAACTTGACAGTTATAAAAGATGTAAAGCGCTATTTTTAACAGCACACTGTGTCTATATAATAAACTGCGAATAAACTCTTGCTCGTTTTAAAATCGATGAATCGCCACTGTTCTCTTGATCTGGCAGATTTTGTAATGGTTTTTATGCTAAATCTAATGGTTCACAATGGTATTTTAATGGGAACCATTCATTTCTGTGATGGTTTCTTTTGTTATTATCAGCAGGGTTGTTTCATTTATAATCTGATCTCTGGAGTATTTTTTGCTTCTTATCAAAAATATATTTCTTATTTTGTGTCACATTATCATATCTATCCTCAATGTACAGTATAAGGGGGATGCCAGTTCTTTTAATGGGTTTACAGGGGGCGGCGTCACCATGAAAATGTTGAGAACCCCTTTTTTTATAAAATAAAATAAAAATTTCGAATCATTCAGTAATTTAATAAATTAAGAAGACCATAGAGGGTGTAAAGGTGACTCTGGACATTCAGCTGGGATGTAAGTAATTCACTTCAAAAGTGTAAACATTGCGGCTTGGTGATACTATCAAAAGATTGCTCTGTTCACACAACATGGCCAGACACAGCTACATTCTCATTAAAGGTGTGATTCCAGAGTGGGAATATCTACAAGCAAATACAGATCTGTATGTTTAAGAACATTAATTACTTTATGCTTTGAATGATGGAACCAGTGCTATAGAAATTGCATATGTTGTACGTGAGAAATAGGCAGTTGTTTTCTCAATCAAATTTTTTTAATTTGGTCTCTAATGAGATGTTTGAGATCATATGCATTATGTGAACTGTTTATCTATGTAGACAGGAGGAACACAGAAATAATCTAAAATGGCTGCGTGTGTGTGTTAGCTCAGGTGACTGTTATTTAACTTGACTTGGCAAGGCCGCGTCTGTGATATTTAGAATTAATTCCTTTAAATGTCTGTCATTTGTGACGGCAGACCATACACATTCACTGGACAGGTAGTTTCTTGCATAACAATGCAGACATGGCTTTATTGACATGCACAGTTCTTCAGCTTCAAAGATGGAACCAAATATAAATCTTAAAACAGGAAAATCTGTCATTGAGAATTACATTTAAAACTGTAAAACATTTAAAATTGTAAGAAATTAAAATGTCAAATTCTTCAACATTAGGTGACAAAGTAACAATCTAGTAACACTGACACCTTGCTTTTTGCACATGAAATGATGCTTGGGTCATTCTTCAAAACCACTTTAAGAAATAGACGGGCATCACAAATATATACGTAATTTAATTTGTAATTTTCTATGTGCATTCAACATTGATTCAATAAATGCTTCACAAATGAACCAACATGCTCAAATAAATTTAGATTGGCGACATGGAATGTGTCCATTGGACAAAGCATCTAGCAGTGGCCTGCATTGTATTTGACAGAGAGGAGAGGTAACAGAGAGACATTGGCCGATCTTCATTAGATTCTCCTCTGCCCCTCGGCAAACAGAAGTAGCTCCGACCAAACAAGCTCAATGAAAAGGTGGCTTCTCTGGACGATGTTAGCTCAGCAAATCCAGCTCTACACACACGCTTCAAAGAATAGGGCCACCTCCATCTAACCTTTGATGTATTGTGTATTGATCATGTGGAGAGCTGAGTAAGAATGATACGATGGATGCCCTAAGAGGGATTAGTGGGGACCAGGCCCAGCTCAAATACAAATGCTCCTAAACAGCAGCTTGGTCTCTGGGGCTTGGCCAAATGCCTCGCTCTCAGACAAACACTAGAAGTGTAAGGAGTAAAAATGGTGGATTTACAACAATTGAAATTTTTGCCGCGATTAAAACCAACAGCGGATTGGAACTAATTCTTCTTAAGTCATTAGCTCATAAACAACTTGAGCATCACTTGATCTAAATGTTTTACTGCTTTTATCGCCATATCCTGATATTGTACTCAAAAGGCAATATTATAATGCTATAATAAATAGAAAGATGTGAAGGGGAAGGTACACTGCTAGTCTGTCATTACCATGATGTCATTCTTGTCAGCACTGATATCATCTCCCTACCACAGATGTCTTTTAGGCCTTGTTCCCAAACACTCATCAGCAAGCCAAATCCAAATCGCACTGTAATTTTTCTGTTTCTTTTGTATTCTTGCCACGACAGATAATTGAAATGACATGTCCATGAACAATGTGCTCACACCTGTAGCTCGACAGCCAGCATGACGGGTCCCTTCAAAGTCTGTGTTAATAGAACGGCTCCTCGTGAATACATGAACAAAGTGGAAGGGACAAGATGCCCTTGAAAGAATACAGCTGTGGATCTAACCTCAAGTGTATTATGACTTTTCAATATTTATTTTGATAATTACAAAAATATTTTGAAAAATACCTGCATGCCACAACATACAAATCCTGTTTTGATTTAGACAGCCAATAAAGGCCAGACTTAAACCAAGTGCGATTCCTAAACACTTTAGTTCCAATGAACTGAAAGAAAAAGGATTCAATGAATCATCAATCACCATTAAGGATGTCCTCTTCATCTTCATCATTTCACAGGGTTTTCTAATAAAATAAATGTTAATTTTTTTTGTTGAATCATGTAATTTAATTAATTGAGACCATGAAAAAAATCCCATTTAAGTAGACTTAAATAGTCAGCCATTTTTCCTAATAGCATGCAGTCTAGTCAGCTTTAACAAAAGGGCAGTTTGTTTGACATGCAATGCGATTTTTAATGTGGCTCCCCAGCACTGCACAACCGTGCGACTGAACGAAACCAACAACCCATGTAAATATATGGCTTTGTGAAGGACTCGCAGTGGTCACAGCAAAGCAAGTCAACGGAAATCAGATCTGGCAGACTGTCACCGCTGCGAGGTCACAGCCTGTTAGAGTGTGAGAGCACAAGCGCGAGGATTCAAGGAACAAAACAACAGACAGCTGCAGTCGGTTAAAAGCACTGTCTGAAACAAAGACCCTGAAGGGAAAATAATGAACAGCTCATTCATCCTTGTGTTGTGATATGCATAAAAAGATATATTAATTCTGTGGGAACCACTTATTTCATAGGCTGCTTTTGCTGTAAGATGTCCATGATCTTTTTGGTTAAAAACTTTCTTTGGGGATTCCCGATATATTATACAACTCCTCTTTTAAAGGACCGGTGTATTCAATTTAGCAGCATCTAGTGGTGAGGCTGCGAATTGCAACCAGCGCTCACTCAACCCTCACTTTCGAAGGACTACCATGGCTGACACAGGACAAAGTAGTAGTCACGTTTTTGCTTCTTCGCAGAAAGAGATAATGTATTTACGAAACTGAGAACAGCTTGTCCGTTTAGGGCTACTGTAGAAACAACATGGCCAATTCCATGCGAGGTGACCTGCTGTGTATGTAGACAGAAATAGCTCAGTCTAAGGTAATAAAAACATAACGCAATGTATGTTTTGTCTCTGAAGACATAGTCATGTATTTGATATTGCATTTCTGTCAATACATCCTCCAAAACAATTGAACATTGGACCTTTAAGAGGAACAGTGTGTCATTTCAAAAATAATATTGATTCCATGTGAAGGTCTGGTTGGCATCCATTAGCTCCAATACAGAGTATTCAACTATTAGAGATAAGATGAACCACATTGGCGGTAAAAGTGTTACATTAACATCTTTATCTGTTACACAACATAAAAATGAAAAAGTTCTAGCAGCCATTTGGCCAACGACTGTAAAGAACACATTTTCAGTCCTGCTCTAAAGGCGCCTCAGGATGAGGCAAAATAGACTGACCTATTGGATTGAAATGCAGCTCCTATCTCAATTTACCCTCCGTATTGGTATGCGTGAAGATGAGCAGGAGGCAAAGAGGAGTGAAGCACCACAGTAAAGCGAGATGAGACCTCAGGGAGGGCACAAAACGCACTGAATGACAATTGCACCCAGCTGTCAACACTCATCTGCATTTTAACCTCCCTTCGGACTGACACGCTCCCTCGCAGGCAGTCCCGACGTATCAAGATGTAGAGCGGGAACCCTGCTCTGGGCCTTCATTAGTAAAGCACAGGGCTCATGCAGTATTTACGCAGTCGTCCACTAATTGAGTTTTAATGTCAGTGACTGCTCTCCAGGATAGGTATATGGGGCTTTAAAGGGCAGCCTCATCTGCGGTTCAGCCGCTACGAACCACAACATGTCCTTCTAAACCCCATTGGCCCTGAGGGGATGGTGCCATCGTGATGTGAGAGATGAAGTAGTGCAGGAAAAAAAGCGATCCCCCCCATCTCTCGAGCTAATTCAGCTAAACGGTTAGTATGCCTTAGTCGACCACCATCACCAGCCTGACGCCCAGCATGGTTCAATGATTAATGGAGTCGGCACGGAAGCCCTGTTTACAGGATCCGAAGGAAGGTTTCCACGGTACCATGCCAAACACTAAGTGTTGACAATCCACTCCCCGAGCACGTACATAATACATAACATCACCCAAACATGGGAAAACAGCAACGCCGGAGACTCCTGACGTGACCCGACAGGACGTGAAGCTCAAGGACACCTGGTTTACACATCATATCAAACACAGATCAAAAGTCAACAGGCATGAACAGATGAAGGGAAAGATTTTCTGAGACTGGGGTGTGAAATGGAAGAGTAGTAATATTAATGCCACACCAAATATTTATTTCAGATGAATAAATAAACGGCAAAAAGAGAGCATGCAGACTGATTACATACATGCATGGAATTAACATGGAGAAATTTGCATGTGTAATGGTTAAACGTAGCGGGGAAAAGCTGCGAGAAGCTCATTAGAAGGCTGCCTTACACCAAACTATTTTGCGAGTCCATTTCTCCCGTGCCAAGCGATAGACTCACAGAGGGCAAAAAAAAAAGACTCTGCAGGAATTAATCATCCAAATATTAGATAAAGCATACAATCATTTATTTCGAAAAGCCAGGCTGACTAATTAACAGTGTGAATTCAAGCAGCAAGTTCTCCGGCATTCTTTCTAGAACGTTTATATTCTTCATTGTGCATTCTGCAGGTTAAGCGTTTGAATAGAGAATTACTTACACTTTATTATTTACAATAACAACAAAAAACTTGAAAATTAGTCAAATGAAGGCCGTTGCATTCAGCTAAGCAGTCCTCCTCTGCATCCAATTAGCTTTATCACAATATATTTAATTGCTAATGGACTTGGTTACATTTTAAACAGTGGAAGTGATAGTTCAACCAAAAATGAAATTTCTGTCATCATTTTTTCACCCTTATTTCAAACCTGACTTGCTTTCTTCTGCAAAACACAAAAGAAGATATTTTGAAGAAAGTTGGTAACCGAACAGCGGTGTTACCCATTGACTTCTATTATATGGTCACAAAACCAATGCAAGTGAATGGGTGCCGGTTAACAATCTTTAAAAATTTATAATTTTTTAGAATAGTTTTGAGGAAGAAAGAAAGTCATACAGGTTTGAAATGACAAGAGTGTGAGTTACTGATGACAGAATTTTAATTTCAGTTTTGGGTGAACTATCCCTTTAAGCTATATATATATATATATATATATATATATATATATATATATATAATTCTAGCTAAATTCAATTGGACTCAAAAATGCACAAATATTTTCTCCTCACACAGCAGTGTTGGGGTTTTGAAGAGGAATATCTCTACACACTTCAATAAATGTGCTTCAAAAGGTTATTCGATGCCATTGATGTAAAGAATTAAGGTTTTGGGTGAATGATTCTTTTAGCAATATTTCACGCTCTTAAAGATAAACCAACACTTAAAGAATTAGCTATATATGCCCGTTTACTTTTATTGTAAATGAAGATGCATAAAAATTGCTTTTCAAACCGACAGCGGGCATAAATCAATAAACTCACAGAAACGGTAAAGCAAAGGTTTTAATCTATTGAGTACTGTAGTGTCTTTCACTGCAACCAAGCTTGTGTAAGTGATTGATCTAAGCTTTTTCTTTGAAGACCGCTTTATATTTCTAGATGAGCTCCTTGAGTGGTAGTCTTTTAGTCATGTGTCTCTCTCTCTTTCTCCTGGTGCATTATCCTAAAGTAGTAATCTAAAGTTCCATCACAACAAAACATTCTCGCTGCCTGATCCACGGCTTGGTGAGCCAAATGATTATACAGTAGTGTGGCTCATAAAGCGGTGTATGGTCAAAAAGCTGAGCACTTGCTGGTTTCCACAAGTGAGTTTAATGTCTGCTCACTGTTTGGAGCCCTTGACCCTCTCTCTACGAGGCGCTCCATTTTTGTCACTCTCTACAGACAAGGCCCATGTACTGCTCTCCCAACAACAAACTGATCAGTTGTTTTTTGGTCAGAAAATATATGTTTTGCAATTAATCGGCCACAAACTTTGAAGTTAAATATAAAATTATAATAATAGATCAACACAGGTTGATTCTAGTCCCCAAAGTAATTTATGTAAAAAAAATGTAATTTACAGAAACTGATTCTTTGTGTAAATGTGATTGCAATATTTCCCATTTCATCAAAACAATCGTGACTCCATCCAAACCCAAAGCTCAAGGACCCAATTCCATAGTTTAATACAGCACAGTCTTTATCCTTTATGGTGCCAAGTTGGGTGAAAATAATGACGGCCCACATCAAGTGTTTCAACACAGCTAAGCTTTTGAATCTGTGGTACAGTGTTCTGTCATACCCGTCACTTGAGGTCATGTTGGCTACAACACAAAACAGCAGCGGGTGATTTCAGTAACAAGCGTAGCATCGTCTGGCATGTTTACGTCAGGCCTGCGTGAGCTGTGGCTTTGACCGCATTTCGATGACGCTAAGCCGGATTTGATGTGTTATTTATTTAGTAAATACGGTTCCATAATCCAAACAGATTCGTTTCCACTAGATTTAAGAATTTTATATTGACGTGCCTAGGAAGTCATGTGGTCACCAGCACTAAAGGTCGTTGTATTTTCTTAACATAATTAGGATAATACAAATTCTGAACAAAAGGAAATATTAAAATAAATCAATAAATTAATCGTTTTCATACACATATTTAGTTAAAATCTTGGGTCTGTGTTTAAATGAGGGTATGGTTTACCAATATAAACAGAGTACATAAAAAAAAAATGATATATTAATTCTCCTAGGAATAAGTCACAATTTTTTGAGTCGCTTACAAACTTGGATAAAAACAAAACATTATTTGAAGAACACTGGGGTTCGATGCAAAAAATTGTTGTGGTCAATCATATGAAGTGCATCGACCAATGATGTGGGTTTGGGGCATAGACACCTCTCCCAAAAATTAAATTCTAAAAAAGACATTTGTTTCCCGTTTTCAGACAGAAGATCACATGACAATCACCAAGAAAGACATGCCTGTGAATTAAATGGCCTGAATACGATTCTGAATAATGTAAAGTAACACACTGCTGCCATCTACCGTTTCCTTATAAAACAACATCAAAGGCTCTAAAAAGCTGGCAAGAGCCAAAATAAAAAAAATTGAACCACAATAAATATTATTTTCATGGGTAGTGTACATGAAAATGAAACCGTCACTACACAAACAGAACATGTCGAGCATCAAATACTGTTTATTAACAGTTTGTCTTCAGCAATATAATACAAGTGAGAAATACAATATAAAGGGTGTATCTCCAAGGTGCTAGCTACTTGTAAAGGGTGCATCTCCAGGTGCTGCCTACTTGTACTGAAAGTCATAAAAATGACTACATTTTCTAAAAGATTTTTAACTGCCCAAATGCAAAATGGAGTACAAAAAAGATAATATTTTGAAAACAAATACTTCGTGCTTAAGTGACAGCTAGAAATAAAACATTGGCAACACGTTGTTTTTAAACCCACCCAAAAAGACATTTACAAGAAACCTGACTTTTACACAAAAACACTAAGGTAGAAAATGCAGTACATAAACAGCTTTGGTGAAGTTGTGTAAGTTATAAAAGACATTTTTTTTTACATATAAAATGCATTTTAAAAAGTTAAATATTATAAAGTGAATTTGCTATTGCACACAGTAATGAGAGGCTTCAATAGAAAAGGACTCGTCTGTGATGGCAATGCGAAGGCAATCTTAAGGCTTCCTGCGTCTGCAAGACATTAAGTTACGGTCAATTTCCTGTGCGAAATAGGACACAATTTTAATATGTAAAAAATGTAGCTTACTTTGGATATCCATGGTGCTGGTATCCAGGTCCCAGATTTGACCCAGCTCTCATCTCAACAGCCACAGAGCACTAGAGAACAAAGATAAAGACAGGGTCAGAAAAGAAGTCCTGCATCCCTATGATTCCTAATAATCCAGAACTGGTCCACAAAGTGTTGGGTAAAAAAAATTCTGCAAAACTACTATATTACCTTCCCGTTCACTTTACATTTGTTATTAGTAAAAAATAATTCCACAATGCCAGCATTACATCAAATGTGGATGTGTTAACCAAATAAATACCACAAAGACATCACTGATCCAAATGTGGGTTGTCATTCCTCAGTGTTTAAAGTAATATGATGCAACAAACAAGTCCAAGCGGGCAGGAATAACTTACCCTCGTCTCCACATCGGTCCAGTCACCATCCGTACGCTCACCCTCATGTGAAGGGCCAGACTCTGATGATCGCCTCTTACGGCTACAGACAAAACACACAGCAGTTCATTTGACCATCCACAAACAAAGCTAAATATTTATGGCCTCCGCTGAAATCAAAAATCAAGTCACCTGGCCGAAGCAGGATATTCTTGCTTCAGAGTTTCAATATCCGTGAACTGAACAGACTGTCCTCCACCTCTTGTTTTGAACACCTCACCCTGAATAAAAGCAAAAGATTTAACATTCTGAAGCAACCTTTAGTAAAGCTATAAATTTGATCAGCAGAAAATCACTCTCATTTTAGCCAGCTCATCGAGCAAGAGGAGCTTACTTTGATTAGCTTGGTCTGAATCTCCCCATCCGAGGCCACTTCCTGGTGAGTCAGAACATACTTGTCACACTTGGAGAGAGCTTTCTCACTTGGAGCAGACACTTTGATGGCGTTGGGGAGGTTTGGCTGCATGACTGTATCCAGGTCCACATTAGTGTTGGGTTTGTGATCTACCCACCTCTCCCCACCTGCGGAGTGCGAGCGTCTGTGTAGAGGCCGAACTGGCGGCACAGTCTATTTAATTAAAACACAAGCAGAGTCAGAAAAACAGGAGACGGTCTTCAAGCCTGTTGAAGCGTTAGTGTGTTAGTGTATCTGCAACACTATACAGGAACACAAACTAAGTTTTGAGAACACAATCATGAAGGTTTTGCTGAACATGCTCAGCTAAGCAATCTTTCATTGTCATGCATAGCACTGTAGTGTTAAGCTCAAGAGTAACAGATAATAACCAAGAAGATTTAAACAATTTATTTGTCTAAAAGTGCACAACGATTACATGAAGTTGAAATAAGCAGCACATCCATCAGTTATTTTACACACAGATTGTCAACGTAACACTTGATACAGCTAAGAAACTGATCAAAGATCTGTAATAAGCATTGGCTATTTTAATTTACCATCTCGATGAAACTCTACCTAACTACAGCAAGATACTCCACTGACCATGTGATCAGCTTCAAAATCTGCTGGCTGGGCGGGCACCTCATGTTCTCTGGCCCAGCACCCGCCTCTCCTCCTGCCAAGACTGTTGGGAAGGCCCTGAACTCTCTTCCTACTGTCTGGAGGCGACTGGCTACTCTGCCTGGGACACCGTGGTACTCTCTGCTCCCACTCGGAGATGCAGGAGGCCACAGAAACAATGGGGGAGGAAGGATCTGGCCTGACCATCTGATTGAAGTTATAAATGGGCTCCAAAGAGCAGAGCGATGACTGGGAGCTATTGTAGGAAGACTGCAGACATCGGATTAATACACACGGTTTGCATGCAACACATTAAAAACAGCATTTACAACATTAAAAGCACAAACATTAAGTGCGGCGAGCATTTACAAGCACTACACAGCAGACCATGCAAAGACGAAGGCTTGTGTAGAAGGTTAGACATGAAGTTACAGTTCAAGCGGTCTAGAAACGCATGTCAGTTAAACGTACGGGAACCGGCGATGGGGAAGCGGATCTCTTGGGGGGCACTTTGTCCTTTTCTCTGGAGGGCCGTTGTGGCTGTCGGTTCTCCGATTTCCCCTCGGTCACGATGGCTTTGAGTTGCTTCAGTTTCTCATCCTTCACCCAGAGCTTGTTTTGCATCTCCAGCTGCTTGGCATTTACCCGTCTCTCCTGCACACACACAAATAAAGAAGCTCTATGGACCCAGGCAAAACAACCAAATCCAAAAATCTGATTTAGCATTTAAGACGCAGCCTTTCTGCAAAGGATAGAATAAACGTATGGTTTGTAAATAGCACTTGATACTCACACACTCCTTCTCCCACTTCAGCTTTGTGTCGGAGACTATCCCCTGCATGCGTGATTCCATGCGTCTCTTATCAGACAATTCCCTCTGCAGCCGCTGTTCTCTGCTCTCCAGTTCATTCTGTAGACTCCGCTTGTCCTCCTCATGGATGTTGGAGGTTTTCTGCAGGATATCAATCTGTACAGAAGAAAAACAATATGCATTCAAGCAATTCATGTACTCCATTTAACTTCAAATCAATGTTTAAACCGTTTGAGTTTCTTGCATACCCAGGTATACTTATGTTTGGCAAGCATGTTTTTTTGCAGCAACCTGGCTTTGAGTGCATATGAATTTATTTTCTTGAACTTATGACCACATGAGCCAGTACCTTGTATTCCAGCATCTTGGATTTCTTTTCCAGACGATCAATCTCGTTCTTCTGGTTCTGGATCATTTTGTCTTTTTCGCCAAGTCGGCCACGCTGCTCGCTGATGAAGTTCTCCTTGGCGACAACATTACCGTCCTGCTCTTGAAGCATGGATTTGAGCATGTTGGCTGAAACAGAAGGTCAGAAATATTAAAAACTGTTTTGCTTGAAAGTCAGTTTGGCATAAACGTATTATTATGAAAGGGGACATATGGGGTGAATACATCTTTTTTGTGTCTTTATTATGTTATAAATTGCCCATGGATCTATTACACACATCCAATTGCAAAGAATTAAAGTTTTGATACAGAGGATGCAGTCTACCTAAAAGCAAATGCTCACCCAGACCTGCCTGAAAATCATGTAACCACACCCCCACAAATCTACATCAGTTCATGGTATGATTTGTCCAAGACCACCCAAATGTATTCGCAAGTAAGGTGGGCGTTCCTGTCATTACAACTGCTTTGGAACCTGATGTTCCAAATATGGTGAGACGCATTATATTTCCATCACACGCTTGCAGTATTTGACCAATCACTACGCACTGGTTATATGGCCAATCATAGCACACTTCGCTTAACAGAGCAATGAGTTTAGTAAAAAATCCAAGCGTTTCAGAGAGGTGGGGCAAATAGGAGATACAAACATGAACAGCACGTGGTTAATACAGCGGGTTTTTTTAACCCTAAATCGTGTATACACATTCAGGGTTCACACTCTTGTTAAGAGATCATTTTCCAGGACTGTCCCAGACTTTTCCAGGACATTAATTACGATGAAAATTAAACAAGTAAGCTAAAGTAATCTCCTCTTTAAAAAAAAAAAAACTTTATGAAAATTATTTAAAAATAAAATAGAAATTCACAAAACATACACAGACATACCAAGCTTCTGGTATAAAACTATTTATTATAAATCAGCAATGCCAAAGCTTTTCCTTTTCTTCCAACTGTAAATTCCAAAAATAAAAAAATATTCATTACAAGGAGTCTGAAAAAAAATATTTAATTTACTCTCACAAATAATTGATTGATATTAATTAGATTAGTCACAAACAGTCTAAACCAGCGGTACTCAATCCTGGTCCTCGCGACCCACCGCTCTGCATATTTTGTGTATCTCTCTTGTTTAACACACCTGATTTAAATCTCTAGCTCATTAGAAGAGAGCTTAATGAATGAACCGCGTTCCGATTGACGTGTTCCCTGAACTGTGTTCATTGCTCTCTACTCCCTGCACACATGAAATCGGCTGACGTTAATTTAAGAACACGAAGAACAAAACTTACTACGGAAGATTGAAGGGTAATTTAACCGTAATTTTGAGATTTGCGCAACATTATCCACATTTCGAACGGGATTTATGGCAGAATATCTAGTGATGTTTACTTCGCAGGGCTCTTATGGGCGTATTAAACAAACCTCCGAAGCGGTAGGAGAAGCATACAAAATATGCAGAGCAGGGGGTCGCGAGGACCAGGATTGAGAACCGCTGGTCTAAACAACATAAACTATGTTGCCAAAAGAATTTGGTCGCCCCCTCCTAATAAACAGGTTTGACTACTTTATTCATTCCAAAATAACTGAACTCCTTGTGCACATGTCTTTGGTGTTGGATGATGAGTTTATATCTCAGAGTCTGCATTGAGATTCACACCAAAGGTGTTCGGCTGGGTTTAGGACTTGGATTTATGCAGACCAGTAAAGTTCTGTCACACTGACTGAATCAGTCATTTCTTTCTGAACCTTACCCTATACACAGGGGCATTGTCATGTTGGAAAAGAAAAGGGCCCTTCTCAAACTGTTAATATAAATTAGAAGCACACAACTCCATAGAATATCATTATATTCTGTAACATTAAGATTGGTTCCCACGAAAATGAATAAAATAGTCAAACCTGTTCATTAGGAGGGGGCGACCCAACACTTTTGGCAATATAGTGTATATATCCCCATTCAAAACTGACTTGTGCCTCAAGTTAACAACACTAGTTGTAAGTTTGTTTATGCTGCATATCAGTAAACCCTGCATATACACACAATGATCTGCTCAACGTGTGAGCGTCTCTTTATGGCTTTTCACTAAGATCGAAATAAAGCAGGCTAGATGACCAAGTGGAAGGATTACTTTGCGAGACAATTTGTCATGGGATGCAACAACTTACAACATTTGTAAAACGAAGGTAGAAATTTTCACATATTGATATTCTACCCTGTTCCAAACCCTAGCCTTTAGCGTATTAAAATTACTACTGTGCTAACATTAATGTTAACAAATTTAAGTAACTGCTTACCAGTAAACAATCACTAAACATTAAATCGCTTTTCCACAGTTATCTGGATCATTCAACCGCCAACACATCGCAGCATCACTACGTCACAAGAAGACAAAACCAGGACGCGTGGGAACCCTGACATTGCATTACATCTAAAACTAAGGATAATATTTGTTTTAGCCGTGTCATATGACCCCTTTAATAGTAATAGAGATATTACCAGTTTTATTGTACTCCTCAACCATCATCTGGCGAATCTTATGCCTCTTCTCCAAGGCTTCTATGAGTCTGGGTAGAGTAACATCATCATTAGGACCGGCGATTTCAGAGGCAGGCAGAGATGGAAAGGACTGCAGGAGCTGACTTAGTATTGTTGGAATCTCTGCAAAACACAAAAAAAAAAATCACAGGTCAAAATAAAAACACATAAAAAATGCAAATAAGTAGCTTCAGAAGAAGTAGTTTATTTTAATATGGTGCCTTTCCACAAGCTCAAGGTCGCTTTCAACCCAAAAAAAAAATACAAGATTATTGATAATACATTTCAAAAAGGACATTTTCAATTGTGTTTTGATGATGGATAGAGAAGAAGAGTTACGGAGCGATATGGGTAAAGAATTCCATAAGAGAATATCCAGAAGAATAATACCTCCATTGACAGGGCCACCACGATCTTCTAGCCTGCGGGTCAGCTCCTCTTTAAAGGCCTGGTTCCTTTGTCGGCGGCCAGCAGCAAAGCCACAAATGGGTCTGTCAACAGGCCGTGCGACCTCCACCTCTTGAGTCATTTCAGCAAAGCGCATCACCAGCTACAGGCAGAAAATTAGGAAACCCAAATGTCAGATTAGAAATTTACATGCACAAGATTTAATAAATAGTGGCATAAGCATATTTTGCAGACTTTACTTACCAGGGTCTCCTCATAATCATCAGCTTTTGGATTGACACAGACTACCATTCTCACTTTGCCCTCCCCATCAAAGTAGTTTTTAAATAGATGGGTTACTTTCGAATCTCTGTACGGGACCATCTGAGAACAGAGAGGATAGTGTCTCAATGTTAAAACATGTCGTTAGACAGTCATAATATTGTATCTAATTCACACAAACCTTGTTTGTGCCACACATCTGGTTCTCTCTCAGAACTTCGATACATGTGCGCAGAGTCATTAAAGATTGATTGATGTTGCCTATAAAAAAAAAACTTTGTATTCATAAAACATAAACAAACATTGTGAATGTGTTCATCTCCATTTTTTGTGCCAGTGTCTGACCTGCTTCACGAAGACGGCTGCCCTCTGCCCGGGTTCTGCTGGTGCGTTCACTGCCAGCCAGATCCACAAGACACAGCTGGCTCACATTCACCTGATTCTTATCCTGAACAAGTTGAATTATGTTAAATTCCCTATATTACCAGTCTTAACACAGTACTACAAATGCAGTGCTCAAGCCCAAACTTTTTAATGCAACAAGTTGTGTCTTAATAAACAGCATTCCTCAAGCAATTCTAAATCATACAGTCAAGAAAAGGTCATTGTTGAACCATGGTTTGTCCTCTAGCGGGTACCAGACCAGATCCATTCTCTTAAACCATTTAAACATAAATAAAAAGTTAATTGAGATGCCCATAGTCCTCACCTTTAGCATATCTATTCTTCAGCTATTTTAAAGTGAAGCTTATTTTTGCTAAATCCAACATGACTTAGGATACAGGTACCTGTAGCACATTGTCTCCATCTGCATCCAGAGGCGCTTGTGCCAGTTTAATAATGAACACACTGTGAGACCGGCTGGACTCTCGGTTCAACTGCGTGTTAGCAATCCTCCGTTTCTTTTGACCTATGTTCAAGCAGACACAATTTCATAACACTGCATGTTAACCAAACAGGCTTAGAGGAACAGTTCACAGAGCAAGATATTTGGAAGAATGCTTATAACCAAACAGTTCTTGTCCACCATTTATGGAAAAATTGTTTTATACATTTCTTTGTCTTATAATGATAGATATTTTGAAAATGTAGGAAAGCAAACGGTTCTGGGGCACTTTTGACTACCGTTGTTATATTCTCTTCTATGGTAGTCAATGCTGGCAAGAACTTTTTTTACAAGCTATTTATAAAGATTTGGAACAACTCCACATTGAGTAAATGGCATCGAAAACATCGGCTCACCTCTCCAAAAGACTTCAAAAGCTTCCTCAGTTGACTTTACTTCCACCTCAGTGCACCCTGCCACATACATGTTGTGATTTTGATCTTCACGGAGAAGTTTGGATTGGGGTGGTCTAAAATATAAAATTCAAGCTTTTGATAACATGTCTGTAACACAGCAGGTCCTTCAGCCATGTTGCAATAAATCACAGCTACAGCATGGACGCCTACCAGCAACCAAAACAAAAGCACGAGACACATAGCCAAGACAAAGCAGACACAGATTTCCTAGAAGCACTTGAAAGTGAAAAGGCAGGATGTTCACAAATTCTACGCAAAACAAAGAAAAGAATGATATGAGGCATCAAGTCTGTCTAAGAATGGATTCCACTGGCCACGTACATGAACTCAGTGTTGTTTCGCAGAGGTGTCCCTGCACCATTCCACCTAATAAAGAAACAAAAGTGTATCTATAAACTAAATCCATAAACTTATAACTTAGCAGACGGTTTTATTGGCCATGCACATTACATGATAGAAATTTGGCCATCTTGTGAACATCAGTAATATATACTGACAGCGCCATTAATGGATAACATGTTCTTATTTGAAGAACTGCAACAATTTTGTCATCATGGATATTTTCATCCATATCCATGGTTAGATAATATCAAACAAAATAAAACCTGGGAATCACCCATTGATGATAAAAAAAAACACAGCCGTAAAAATATGCATGTACCGAAGACAGTTTTCAAAAGTGAGAGAATACAGAAGACAAACAGACTCCACAATGAAAGAGCAGGCTATTTATTTCAACAAATCAATTGTTGAAATCTAGTCTAAATCGATTATCTCAAAAAGCAACTTACTTAGGCTTTATTGGGTCAAAGGGAGTCTCTTCAAGTAGATCATAGATGTAATTGTTGTAAATTTCAATGTAAGAGACAAAGACACTGTAGCTGCTATCCTCATCCACTCCATCAGCCGTAAAAGCCTCTTCTGGGCTGATCATGTCAGCAAACTCTGGGTCTACTCGCCTGCAAATACAGAAAAACTTTAAAACCAAATATTTAAAACCAATCCATTGAATCTAAAAAACTTTGATTCGATAACTGGATATAACCTTGAGTTTGGGGTCTTGGGTACAGTTGTCTGACTTTCTCGCTTCTGTCGGTCTAGGAGTGCATCCACTTGATTTTGGACTTCCATGCCATTCTTATCATCAGGCTTGAAAACCTGATAACAGAAAGATAACATTTCACCATGGTTGAAGGATTCGACGTTACCCAAACAATTCAACAAATGAAAAATTGACAAACATGCTCACATATCTCTTGGCCTGGTAGGGACCGATACTGTTAAAGATCATGTCGAGTGAACGTGGAAGCAGTCCGCCCTGACCCGGAGAACCAGTCATTGTATGCGTTTTACCACTACCAGTGACACCATAGGTGAACAACAGACCTTGTTGTGCAAGAAAAATTGCTGTCAGTCAGTCAAGTGTCTTCATATTCAAACAAAGCATGTAAAAGAAGCATATTTCCATTACCATTTTTACAGTAAATAAGGTCCTCCACAAGAGGTTTGGCAACATCTTCAAATAGCTCTCGCTGTGTTGTCTTGATTCCAAACACTTTCTTAAAAGAGTATTGGGTCTGAAATAAATAAAAACGTTAAATTAAACAGATCAGGAAGAAGATCCCCCCAAAAAGGGCATTACACAAAAATGACTCTCACCTCCTTGAATTCACCATTCCTGTTGGCTTTGAGCCCATCAGGCGCATGCAATTGAATTGTGGTGTTGCTTATAACCTCAATACAGCATTCCTCATCTTCTGCACCCAGAGGTCGCACGCGACAATACACCTGCCAAACACAAATGACAAATAAGTAATGTCATAGTTTTGAGCACTACATTTTACCAATACATTCCAAAGAAGTTCATTTAGCACGATTGTGTCTCTTTTAATGCGAATATAGCAAATGACATACTCCAACAGGGTCCTTCTGGTTGTTGGATGTCTTTTTCGGGGGATGGCGGCGGGGGGTCTTGCCCTTCCTATTACACAAAAACAACAAATTAGACAACAAGTGTTTCAATATAACTTTTCCCACTTGAGTTAGCGTTAGCGGTCTTGGTTGTCACGTCCAGTTGCAGACTCAACAAAAAGCTACGTTAGCGTAACGTTAGGAAATAATTACACGTTACACTGAAGCAGATTCTCCGGAACAAGAATAATTATGTATAGTGGTCACTTAAAGCATCATAATGTATATTAACAGTAACAGTAACGGGCAACAGGCGTTGTTTTTCACGAGTTGGTCGATCGTACTCAAACAGACCGTACTTGATCGCTGCATTATTTTATTATTATTTAACTGCTTAGAAACACAAAATGTACAGTTAGTTAACCACATTTGAAAACGCGAGGAATACATTTAAAAAGCTGGAAAGTACAAACCAGTACATCTATAAGCCTAAGCAAAAAGGTATTGAGTAGGTAACAATAGTTAGCAACGTCTGCTAAAACACGGCAACAGGTCAACGTCTGTAGGATAAGACACATTTGTTTATGTTAATAAGCAGACGAGTATAAAGCATACTATTAATAAATATAAAGCTGAATAAACGTAAAATACGATTTAAATACTTACACTTGCCTGATCATGTTGAGATGTTTTGCAACGCCACTGACTTCTCGTCTGCGCACACAAGTCCAAATTCAAACGTTCCCTCTATAGTTTGTCAGAGACTGATTTTTCAAATACGGCCAATCAGCGATCTTAGCAACGACTCAAACAGGCGGATGTCCCGCCCTAATCCCGGCATAATGTTAATGACAATTTCCGGTTAGTAACATTTTCTCAAAGGGCAATGTCTTGATTGTCCTTAACTGTCTGTTTCAGATCAGAATCGATCTTGAACTATTAATATCGTAAAATATATAAGCACTGCATAATACGTTACATTTTGACAAATGAAAAAAATTTTTTTATGACAAATGTACTAAAAAAGCTTAAGATTTTAACAAGTTCAAAAAGGCATTGATGCAAAAATATTATGCATGTGCATTGGAAACACGAAATTGTGCAAATTAGAGTAGCAGTACAAAGAAACAAAACATTATTTAAACAAACAATCTTCAATTTATATAAATGTATAAGCAGGAATCTTGCATATACAGTGTTCAAAAAGGCTGATTGCTAAAAAGGGGCACTTATATAAATAAAATAAAATATGATTAATGTGCAAAAACATGGAAACGTGTTAAGAAATGGTGCAAATGTTAGCGTACCAAATGTAGAGAAATGTACAATATATTAATTACAAAACAGATTAATCAAACATACATTCTTTACATATTTTCAGGAATCTTAAGTATACAGTATACAAACCATCTGGTTATAAAAGGGGCACTTTTATAATAACAAATATTAATTAGGATTTACATGCAAAAATATTGGAACTTGAAATCGTTCCAATGTTAAAGTACACCAGTAGACAATCAAATATCTAACCATAGATTATACAATCCCAAACCCGGCCAGTGCTATGTGCCAGTAGTGAACCACCTTGGCCTCATTTACAGAGCAACCCTCACCAACCCACACAAAAATCTGTGAAGGAAATATTCAAAAGCACTTTCTCTATTAAAATTTGTTTGTTAAAATTAAAAAGCAACCAAAACCATAATTTTAATTTGGTTAAAAAACGGCTGAAACACTTACTCTATAAAAGAGAGGAATGTTGTCAAAGACATACGGATAGACAAAGGGCTCTATCCGTAGACGTTTGCATAGTTTCTCGTTTAATTTGTGAGAAGACCTTAAGGCATAATAATAATGAACAATTCTCCCATTCAGATATCCTCAAAAAGCACTTTTAACATTGTGAAAAATACAGGACAATATGTATAACAATATATACTTTAAACAAATTCTACCTTGAGTCGCAGGCCAGTGTAGTGGAGTTGACAACAGCTATAGGAACATAGTATGTGTGAAAAGTGCTATTCATCCATTTCTCTGGAAATGTGTAAAAAGAGTAGGTGATGGCAGAACCTGTTGATAAAATAACAGAAAGATAGTATTTTCATCTACATCTATGCATTTTCATGCATGCATTAATATATAATTATTATTATTATAGTAAAACCTATATTATTCCTTAGCTCACTTAAAAGTCAGTTAAGGATAGACCATATGCATTTCATTTCTATATACCAAGGCTGTAGAAGCTGAGAGCTCCATAATCAAAGAAGCAGATGTGTCTGGCCTGTTCTGACATGGTGCTGAAGGTGTGAGCACAGCTGGATGTGAGTGGGTACACACAGCATGAGAGTAGGAACACCAGCAGGGGCCAGGTGAAAGGATCCCGTATATCACCCATTACCAGCACCACAGTCAGCAGCTTCCAGAAAAAAAACCTTGCAAAACAAGACCATATATAATCTTACATATCTATTACATAACTTACAATGAAAAACTGTATTAGAAAATATGGGTTTCCTTTAAATGCTGAGAAATAAATTACCATGTAGGCAGAAAATGAGTCCAAATATTAATAGTTTCATTTGTTAGCTGGAAAAGGACAGTCTTTGGCTGAGCTTCATGGGTGGCGATACCCTGATATGTTGCCATCTTCATGAAAGACCTACAATACGACAGACATTACATAAATCTAATTTATCTGCTATACTTTATGATCACCATGAGAGTGTATTTGCTTCACGTGTACAGTGAAAAGCGCTAGTGCATACAACATATGCAGCAGGGCAGATTGACATTTTTTACACATTAGTATTACCTTTGAAGAACTTGCTTACTTTTGGAACTTGGTTGATGGTGAAAACTTGAGGTAGCATGATAAGGTTCAGGATGGTAAAGCTAAGCACCAGCAGACACAAGGTGTAGAGACAAGCTGCCATCTACTGATTGCTTGTCTAGAAGTCTTCAGCTAAAATATTTTATATACAGTCCAGTCACCAAGACCTACATACACTTTCAGGAGATAAAAATAGGTTTGAATTAAGCTGTATACTTTGAGACAAAAATAAAAATGAATTTAAACTTGTTGCTGTCCTAAATAACACTTACATTTATTCATTTGGCAGATGCTTTTATCCAACGCGACTTTCAAGAAGGAGAGCATATAAACATTTTGTTGCCACACAGTTTACAAGGCAATGGTATTATGAGGAATAAAGCTTTTGGACACAAGACCATTATTGGTTAGTCAAATAAATGTGGAACAGGTATGTTTTGAGCTGTTTTTTTTAAGTGAAGGATGCTGCAGTTGGGTGGAGGCTGTATACAGTAGAAACATTTATGCATCTCACAGATGCTTTTTATCCTATTTATCAATACATGCATTCCCTGCTCATGTAGCTCTACAAAGTGAGCTACATGAAAGCTAATAAAGTCAACTGTTACTGTTAAAGCAAACAAATCGGCGGTTGGATAAGATGTGGGATTAAATATCTCCTCGTTTTGAGCAGAAGTTCGATAAATAAGATTATCTATGCCAAGTCATAAACCAAGTGGCCATAATATTACTTGCTTGAATTAACACAAATGTAATAATTAAACCCCAATTATTCTAATATTTGTTGTCATAAACAAGTTTAAATTTCAGAAAATCTTGAACTGGGAGTCAAGAACAAAGGAAATATTATTTCTGCTTTTGGAATGTAACTTGACTAATATATTATGCTTGAATTGTTAGGTAAAAGTATATAATGTAATATATAGCTGATGGTCTGTCTCACATATGTGTTGCTTGAAAAACAAATCAAACTGGAAAGAGAGAAAGTTAATAAAAAGTAACGTAACTGGTATTTAACTGGTAAAGAATATATCTCACAGAAAGATTGCATATAACACCTACTACATTTAACACTTGACTACAACAAAGCTATATTACGAACATTATCTTTTTCTCTGGTGTTCCCAAATATTGATTGATATTTATGGATTGATCTTTGTTTTTGTTGTCAGTTTTAGCTCCATGAGTGTCTGTGATTGGCCAACGCAGTCATCGTATCCAAAACGCCGGACGCAGTTTTCGACATCAAACGGCGCTGCGCCTGCGCAGACCAATCGGCGCATTGCATCGAGTACCGCGAGAGTAATTCAAAAGCAGTGCTCTCGAAACACTCTCGCGGTACTGTGATGTCATACTCCAAACGGTCTTTGCATCTCCGCATGAAGTCGAGCACTGTGGATGTAAATGTTTGATGTTTGTTTTGTTTATTTAATAGCTTGATGATTATATAAGTTAATTTAAGTGTAAATATATTTGGAAACATACGGCTATGCGCATAATAACTAGATATTGCTATGTTTTTAATAGAACAAATATACCCTATATTAAATGTACTCTACATATACATATATGCATATTCCGGGTGCCCAACATTTTCATCTTTCTATGTTCAGAAAAATAAAAAAATCTTACGAAGAAAACTAAAAATCAGTCTTACAAAATCGTGTTCACTGATGGCTCGTCATCTAGTGGTTAAAGTGGGTATCGCGCTCAAAAGTTACAAAACAGTCGGCTCGTTACGTCACTGAATCACACTGTATTGCTTGTCTCTGCACGTGTAGGGATATGTTTTGTTGATATATTCTGCGAAGATCTGCATATGTACAAGTCTGGATGGTGGATGTAATGTACACAGAGTGTAAATTTACTTGCAGGTAAGAAATAAAATGCATGTATCTAGTCGATCGTACGTGCACCCATCAACGTGTTAGCCGCTAATGCAGTTGTGCAATTTGACATGTTTTTTTTTAACAGAAATGGCGAGAGGAAGGGCTCAAACAGACTCGTCTGCTGCGAATCAGACGAGGAAAGACAATTCAAAAAAGAGACCGAATAAAGAATCTCATCAGACCCTCTCCAAGAAGCTGAAAGCCAAAAAAGACGATAAGACGTCGTCGTCGTCTCCAAAAACTGGTGTGCAAAGTTCTGAGTTATCTTAAAATGTTTCATTTGATTTCTTTGCTCACTGAGACCTTTGTTGTGTTGTGATAGGATGACATTACTTAATAATACTAAACAATTACTAAAGTGTGAAGGCATAAAAAGGTCACCCAAAAAAAATCAATTTATTCATCCTCATGTCATTCAAAACCTGTATATTACTTTTTTCTGTGCAACACAAAATAAACTGATTTGAGATAGGAGGGATTTTGTGTCAATAGTCAATAGGCTCCAGTTTTGTCTGGTTACCAACATTCTTCCATATATCTATTATGTCCTGCAGAAGAAAGAAAGTCATACTGGTTAGAAATTACTTTGAATTGACAGAAGAAATTTCATTTTTAGGTGAACTATCCCTTTAATCTGTTATTTTTTGTTTTGTCAGACACCTACATACAGGCAAGTGTGAAATGGATCGGATGCCAAAAGAAATTGGGCCAAACAAGTATACTTCACTACATTTACAAAAGCTCCTTAGGACAGAGCATTCATGGCCATTTTCGCAAGGTAATGAGAAGCATGTATTACAGCAAATTAATTTATGACAAATTCACAGAACTAGAGCAAGCCTATAGCAGACAAACCCCATTTTAATCTGGTTATTCTCCCTCGTGTTAAAGTGTCTGCAAGAGCCTTTCACGCGCTCTCTTGGAGAATACAGACTGCACCGCACAGCCAGCCCCTTTGACCGAAGGGTCACCTGTCTGGATTGGCACCCAACCCACCCCACAACTGTTGCAGTGGGCTCCAAAGGTGGAGACATCATCCTGTGGGATTATAATGTGCTGAATAAAACAACATTCATACAGGGGGTAAGCAGGGAAAGCAGAATCAAAATGAGTGGCTGAGTCTTACTTATGGTAGTCAGTCACCGTATGCCCAGGTGACACAACAATATTGTTAAGTTTCTTCCACAGAGTATTATTCGCAATTTTTTTTAATCACTTTAACAATAAATAATAATGAATAATTACATTTGATTCAAATACTAATAAATGAAAACAATTTTGATTCAAGTGTACATTTGAGTAAGTTAAAGTAGATCGTTTAAAGGATGCCAATTTGGTAACTGCTCAGATTTCCCCCCTCTGTTTTCTATCTAGATGGGTGCTGGAGACTCAATAACAGGCATGAAGTTTAACCAATTTAATACCAATCAGCTGTTCACCTCATCTATTGGGGGTGCCACCACCCTTCGGGATTTCAGTGGATCAGTAGTACAAGTGTTTGCTGAAACAAATTCCTGGGAGTAAGCAAGTTACCTCAGTCGCAATCAAGGCTGCCCTTTATTTTTAAAAGTAACCCATGAAGTAATTAATGGTGTTTACTTCACATCTGTCAGTGGAGTGGCCATCTTTATTCAAGAGAGCTCCTAAAATTGTGTTTTGACGCAGTTTGGGACAGTTTACACCAAAAGTTTTTACAGTTTTAGGATCTTTATTGCTAGTGAGTGACTGGAGAGAGAGTGACACTGGGTGACATTTCACAAATTCCATTATATGTCATTGGTAGAGCGGCCATTGTATGTGTTTTTTGTGTATGTTTGTGGGTGAGTGATATTTGGAGGATCTATTGACAGAAATGTAATATAAGATACATAACTATGCCTTCAGATGCTTATAAAGACCTTACATAATAAAGCTTTTTGTTTTTATTACCTTAGAATGAGCTATTTCTATCTACTTACACCACGGGTCCTCTTACATTGAATTTTGGCACGTTTTTTCTACAGTAGCCCTAAATGTAGCGGGTTTCGTAAATACGTTATCTTCTTCAGGAAAGAAGCTAAAAAGTGAGGATATCTCAGTCCTGTGCAGCCACTGTAGTGCTTCGAAAGGGAGGGGTGGAGTGAGCCGTTGGTTGTAATTCACATCTTCTCTGCTAGATGTCGCTTAATTTCCTACATTGAACTTGTAAATACTTAGGCTCTCCTGGTTGGTTTGAAGCTGCATATAAAACACTGTGAAAACAGAGGGTGAAATCACTTGATTGTTTAACATTGAATGCATTGTTGTTGTTAGTTTTAGCTATTTTGAGGAACATTGCTTCCTTACCGCAGGTCAACTTTCTGCAGAAAGACTGTATGTTTGGTCAGAATTAGTGTGTCGGTTTGTTTGCTGTCCTCTTTCATCGACTCATTTCTGTCATGACAGTACTTGTGGCTGCTAGCTGCTGTTACGCATTTAACAAGCTTTATCTGTTTGCTGTCTGTTTGTATACACACAGAAAGGTGCTGGGGACTTTATAGGGGAGATGAAGTTTTGTCCGACAGATGTGTCCAAGGTCTATGTCGCTTCTGGTGATGGCACGCTTACAGTGCAAAGTTTTGAGGGCCTCCAAAGTCAGACATTGTCTCGAACCCCGGACTGTGCCCATGACCACCACAATCTTTGGTGAGCACACTACCTGTGTGGTCAACAGTGTTGGGATGTTGCAGACATTTTGTAGATGCTTTTTAGCCTGTTGTCATGTAACACTCATGCATGCAGTACAGATTGACTGTTGATTTGTCTTGTTGTGTTCTACAATTTTTTACTCTTACGACAACAACTACATTTTATTAAATTTCTGTTACGGTGTTACTGCAATACGTCATTAGCGTACTAAATTTTGTGACTCAGTTTTTGGGTGTTGGGTCCCACGGCAGGTTATACTACAAGGAATGTCAGTGGGTGTTTACTTGTCACATTTTTCCAGTCGCTCTATGGCAATATATAATATCTAAGTGATCGTAATGGTCTGATGCTTTTTGAAATGCACCTTTTCCACTGCTATGCAATATATTAGGTAATATATGAATAGTATGTTATGTATGTGATTTCAATGTTCATCTCTTTTGTAGTAATTGGTACTGCTGTGTAGATGTGTCTGTAAGCCGTCAGATGCTTGTGACTGGGGATAATGCTGGAAGACTTCTCCTGCTTGGTCTAGATGGACATGAGGTAAGTGATGGAATTGACAAAGAAAGTTCTCTGCCAAAATGAAGTTCAAATCTGTCTTATATACTCTAAAACATTGTCATTAATTTAGGTTTTTAATGAGAAGCTGCATTCAGGCAAAGTGACTCATGCAGAATTCAACCCTCGGTGTGATTGGCTGTTGGCAACATCCTCGGTTGATGCCACGGTTAAATTGTGGGACCTCAGAAACATCAAAGACAAAAGCAGTTATCTGACTAAGATGTCTCATGAAAAACCGGTCAATTCGGTAGGTGACGATATGAAAACATTAAAATGTGGAAAGAAATATAGGTCACCATGATTTGAGACGTTTTCACTTTCTTTCTCTCCAGCTTACTTCAATCCCACTGACAGCACCAAGCTCTTAACTACAGACCAGATGAATCAAATCAGGATTTACTGCTCATATGACTGGTCTAAACCTGATCAAATTATTAAACATCCTCATCGACAGTTCCAGCACCTTACACCCATTAAAGTCAGTGTTGATAAACTGCAGAATTTAAAAATTGGTGAAAATTTGTTTTGGAATTGTGGACTTTATCGTTGGATATTTATTATTATTTTCAGGCAACCTGGCATCCCATGTATGACATCATCGTGGCTGGCCGGTACCCAGATGATCGTGTCTTTGTCAATGACAAGAGAACAATTGACTTTTATGATGCCAGCAGTGGTAGTCTGGTGCATCAGCTCAGAGACCCCAATACCCCCGGCATCATATCTGTAAGAACCCTTTTTGTTCAGTCTTATAATTTACAGACCAATATACAAATTTAGTAATTTAATTAAGTTTTTGTTAAATATGCTTATTTAAAAGATGTTTTAAAATATTTTATAACATCTTTACAAATTAAGTAAAGAAATGTAATTGACATTATATTGTCATATTACATATAAAGATTACATTTCACATTTTATAAGTATCTCAAACTGTTTATTTCAGCTGAACAAATTCAGTCCAACAGGGGATGTTCTGGCATCTGGAATGGGTAAATACAGCTGATTGGAAAAAAAAACTACCTATAGATGTAACTTTTGTAGTCTTAAAATTGTGTACTTTTGTTAAAGGGTTTAATATTTTGATTTGGAAACGAGAAGACATGCTGCTAAACAGTGATAATCAAAACCAGGAAATTACAGAGGAAAGAGTCGATGACGGAAGAGGCAGAGCGGGAACCTCTAGGTCCCATCGCAGTGCACGGCAGCAACCTCAAAGAGACAAAAGAACATCTCAAGATAATGCCAAGCTGAAGAAAAAGCTTTCATCACTGTCATCAACAGAGACCAAAGCCAAGAGTCAACCAGAGTCCAAGACCTCAAAAGCAAAGAAAAAGTGACAGTGTTGACACTGGATTTTTAGAACTATATAATCAGAAGATTTTATTAGAGGTACGAAAATTTTCGTGCTGTTTCAATGTATAAAAAACAGTTAGTTTGGTTTTTTTATATATCTTTATAGGAACTTATTTTTCATACAATAAAATGTTGTTATATTAAAAACATGTCTCTGTTAGGTCACTTAACTAACAATACATTTACATGTGATTCAAGATTTTAGCATCTGAAACAAAGTTACATTTGCCTGATGACCAGGAAGATGCCAGGCCCGAGGTTGTGGGGTTATTCAGACATTGGCATGTACATGGAAAGAGAAGCTATAAATTTAACATTTACAGAAATATGCTATGCAGTTTAAACGTGCTAAACAATGAGATTATAAAAAGAACAATTAAATAACCCGCCTTTCATCGCATGACATGTTTTCCAGTGTGTCGAACCCACACAATGGTATGGAAAGAGGAGCGGAGTACAGTTAAAACGTCAATTGTACATATACAGAATTATGGAGCTTACAAAAAGATAATTCGTATCTACATAGGAAAACTGAACAAACATTGGGCTGGACAGATCTTAGTTTTTGCAACTACTGACAAAACAGTATCACCCATTTCTTTTGTCAGTTGGGGCAATTCAAACATGCATTTAGGCTTAACGTTATTAATATAAGGGGAAAATAAAATGACAAAATGAATGTAATACAGAGATTCACACTTTCATGTTTGAAATGGCAGTCTTCTTACTGAAGTTTTTCATGATAACAGCTGGCTGCTTGTACATTATCCTACACGGCTAATACCACATGATAAAAAAATGGACATGATATGTGAATTTGAATTATTTTATTTGCTAATTTTTACAGAATGCAGACCTTCTGTGAGGATAAGCTGTTTACTTTAAGTTTAATCATTTGTAAATACAATTTCATATATGTAATTAAAATACATGTTTAGATTTAATTTGTCAAAAAGCCTGTCAAAATGATTTGCTTCATCCGGGTTACCGTGTGTTATACGTTTTAAGCGGTTATTAACTGGAATTAACTAACCTGCAAATATCGCGACTGGCCAATCACAATCAAGCATTCCAACGAGCCGTGTAAGCAGTTTTTAATGCGTCTGAATATACAAATTATTAAATATCATTTTGAAATGAAAAATAACAGCTTAACCACAGTATTTGACTCCTTGACACAAATACAACAACTGAAAAAAAAAGAACAAAAAATGTATCACTTACTGTCACTCTAAATCGCTATAGAATTGAAAAACTACCGCGTTTATCTGTATTGTTTACTGGTCTCCAGCAATAACAGGCCTCCAACACATGGTGGCGGCGGAGAGTCACAAGCACATAATATGAACGCTAAGTGTAGAAGAGATTCTGCTTTTTCTTGGCGCCTGCTGGTTCTTGCTGTAGTATGATAAATATTTTTTAACTCATAGTTACGTTTATAACTAGTATTGTTTTAACACGCTTGTTCTGTTTACATTATACTATCTTCAGAGTATACTATGCTGTGTCTGTTGTGGATTCTTAAGGGTAACGTTATTCAAAGTTAACTAGGCTATTACCTACATTGTTTCTGTTAGCGATAGCCACACTGTTTATCAGTAAATGAAAATAATCTGGTAGTCAAACTGCTTAGACAAAGTAAACCTTTTGGATGTGGAGAGATTGGTGTTCCTGCAAAACAGACCGTTGTATCACTGAACAATGTAAATGCATGAAGACTTATTAGCTGTTTATTTTATATTAAAAAATTTCAAGGTTTCCATTGTGTTCCTAAAATGCCAGGAAGAACACTCATGCTAACCTCTGTCTTCATCAACTTAACTGTCATCAATTAGAAGTCGTATGAATGTACCCATCTAACAAACAGTAGGTCGTTCATCTAGTATTCTGTTGAAGCCTGTTCAGATTAGAAGTTCACACAGCAGAGTGCATGCCATGGAGTCTGGTAATGATGGGAGTGTCGGAGGTCCATCAGGGGACGAGAGCTACTTTCAGGGCTACACCTTCACTGATCGCTCCCATTCCAGCCGTGTGGTAAAGAGCATCATGGACTTGTGTCTGGAGGACGGACTGTTTGCAGATGTTATTGTCACTGTGGACAGCAAGGAGTTCCAGCTTCACCGCCTGGTGCTGTCTGCACAGAGCAGCTTTTTCAGATCCATGTTCACCTCAAATCTTAGAGAAGCTTATGATCGCAACATTGAGCTGAAGGACGTCAGTGCGCCTGTGTTCCAATCACTGGTGGACTACATATACCATGGAACAATAAAACTACAGGTTGAAAATCTGCAGGACACATATGAGATGGCTGACATGTATCAGCTCATTGCCCTGTTTGAGGAGTGCTCTCGTTTTCTTTCACGCACTGTGGAAATCAAGAACTGCCTGCAGGTAAAAACATCAGTTTCTAATGGAAATGTATGTTTAATATAGATACACACAATGTTTACTTGTTAATTGACTGCATTTATATTCCAGGTGATGTGGTTGGCGGACAGACACAGTGACCAGGAGTTGTATACGGCAGCCAAGCACTGTGCAAAGATCCATCTTGTTCAGCTCCACCAGACAGAGGAGTTCTTGAACCTACCATTGTGCCTTCTCATAGACATCATTAAAGGCGAATTAATAATTATTTGTATTGATGTCAAGAATTAGGTTAAAAGCATCCTGTCACTTATATATTTTTTATATGATTTATTGTAATTTATTATTAGTTACAACTACTTACAATTTTTAATTTGCATTTTATTTACCTATTCTACTGTTCATGAAAGTTGAACTAAAAATGAAATCTGTAAAATATGTTTATATGAATAGTTTGGTTTCAAAATGAGAGCTCAGTTTTTATATATTTTTCTAAAATCGTTATTTTTTCAATTTCAATTAATATCAATCGAACTGCAGTTGGTTTCTTTTGATATAAGCCATAATAACTAGTAAATGCATATAAATAATACAATAAAACAAAATAAAAACATGTTAACCATTTAAAAAATTTGATTTTAGAAATTCAAAAACAAAGTTATCTCATTTTAGAACCAAATGTATATATTTACAAAAAACAAATCGTAGAATGCTTTGAAGCATGGATATTAGCTCAACTGTCTCCAATTCAGTGAATATACAGATTTTTTTATTTAAAATGTAATTTTTATTGCTTTTGACAGATGGTGTTCCAAGCTCACAAAATCCAACTGCAGCAATTGAATCTTGGATCAATCACAACAAAGTTGAGCGAGAGGAGTATTCAGACATGCTCGTAGACAGCCTAAAGGTGAAGATGAAAACCCAAATAGAAGCAAACTTTTTGTTAGTTATTTTACTGCAGTTTCTTTTTCGAACAAATGGTCTAACACTTGTTTCACTTTTTTTAGGAGATTGGTGAAAACGTCCACATCTACCTAATTGGGAAGGAAGACACACGAACACACTCGTTGGCAGTGTCTCTTCATTGTGATGAGGATGATACCATCAGTGTGAGTGGTCAGAATAGCCTGTGTCATCAAATCACAGCTGCCTGCAAGCATGGTGGTGACCTCTATGTTGTAGGGGGCTCCATACCGCGACGCATGTGGAAATGCAACATGCACACCATGGACTGGGAGCGCTGCGCCCCTCTGCCACGGGACCGTCTCCACCACACGTTAGTGTCCGTTTACTCAGAAGATTCCATTTACTCCTTAGGAGGCAAAACCCTTCAGGACACACTCTCCAATGCTGTCATCTGTTACACAGTGCAGGACAACCTATGGAAAGAGACCACTCCGTTAGAAACAGCTGTATCTGGAGCAGCGGGAGTCAATTTGGGAGGCACGATTTACCTTTTGGGTGGGGAAGAGAATGATATGGACTTTTTCACCAAACCGTCTCGCCTTATCCAATGTTTTGAAACAGCCACACAGAGGTGTCAGACGAAGTCCTACATGTTGCCTTTTGCAGGATGCATGCACGCCACTGCCCATATGGACCTTATCTTTGTGGTGGGAGAGGGCGACTCTCTGGTGTGCTACAACCCACTTTTGGACAGCTTCACCCGTCTACGGTTTCCCGAAGTGTGGAGCTGCGTGCCGTCTCTGTGGAAAGTGGCCAGCTGCAACGGCTGCATTTACGTTTTCAGGGACAAATGCAAAAAAGGCGACGCAAATACTCTAAAGTTAAACCCTGCGACATCAGTGGTCTCGGTGATTAAGGGAATCAAAATCCTCCTCACGAATTGGCAGTTTGTTTTGGCCTGATTTCTTAAGATAAATTCTGTGTAATGCATGGGACCAAGACAAATGTTGTGTTCCGGTCGATGTCATGCTTGATGATATTGATGTTACACCTTTCATGTAGTAATTGTTTCTCTGCTACAGTGGTGCCGAAGCTTAAATCTGTGATGTGAAGTGTCATAGGGTAGGATACTGTAGAAATTAATTTACAGATCCTTTGCTGTTTGTGGGTACCACAAGGGTCCACTTGACTTGTATGTTCAAGCTTTTGCGAAACCTTTCACAATTTGCTCTGCTCATTTCTTTTGGATTACAGTATGTAAAGGAGTCTGTAAATAAAGTTAGTATTGAAAGTAATAAGGTTGAACATGTTCATATAGTGACGCTATCTACCCCCTACATTGGTCATACTATCATAGTCAGTGGTTTATGACAGGTTTATGAAAGCCTGGAGCGGTTCCACCAAGAATTGATTGGCAGATGGTAAGAATTATTTATCCCCTACAAACTATCTAGAATTCTGGCTCCACAGATTGGTTATGTGCCTATATGGACCACAGATTAGTCCTGTCACTTTAAGCAAGTACTCCTAAGTCAGCTTGTTATGTATATAAAAGATGCCTGCCAACAGAATCTGTATCTTCCATTTCAACCTCTCCACCATCATGGTCCAGACCAAATAGGTTTTAGGGTGTCATGGAAAAGATTGTAGACCTGCACAAATCATGTATAGGCTACAGACAAAAGCTTTGTTAGAAGTAGACGACTGTTGGTGCGATTATTTGGAAACACAAAATAACTATCAATTGCCCTTGGTCTGAAGCTCCCTGCTAGAGTTCACCAATGGAGTAAAGATGATCATAAGAAAGGTTAAAGATCAGCCCAGAACTACATGGAAACTTGGTCATGATTTCAAGACAGTTGGGACCACAGTTAGCAAGCAAACCGTTGTTAACACGCTATGCCACAAAAGATTGAAATCCTGAAACTCCCACAAGGTCCTCCTGTCCAAGAAGGTTTGACAATGAAAATCAAAATGATTCAGAAGAGTCTTTGGTGAAAGTGCTGGCACTGCTGTGAGACCAAAATTGACTCTTGTTTTTAGAGGGAGAGAAATGCTGACTATGACCCAAGAACACCATCCCTACAGAGAAGCACTGTGTTGGAAACATTATGCTTTAGGGCTTTTTCTCTGCTTTGGGTACAGGAAGACTTCACCGCATTGAGGGGCTGAGGGACAGGCCCATGTAGCGTAAAATCTTGGACAAGAACCTCCTCTAGATCACTGAAGATGGGTCGTGCATGTGCCTTTAACATGACAAAGACCCAAAACATATTGCCAAGACAACCGAAGAGTGGCTTAAGGAGAAGCACATTAAATGTCCTAGCCAGTCAAAAGATCCTAGTCCTATAGAAAATCTGTGAAGGAGGCTGAAACTCAAATTTGCTGAGTGACAGCCAAGAAACCTTAAAGATTTAAAGAGGAGTGGACTAAAATCTATCCTGACAAATTTGCAAACCTGGTGACCAATTATCAGAAAAATCTTACCTCTGTGCTTGCCAACAAGGGTTTCTCCACCAAGTACAAAGTTATTTTTTATCGGGGATCAAATTCTTATTTCACTGACCGAAATGCAAATCAATGTATAACCATTATATACATATTTCCCCTGATTTTTTTAATATTCTGTCTCTATCAGTTAAAATAAATCCACCACAAAAATAACAGACCCTTTATTTCTTTGTAAGCAGGCAAACTTACAAAATCAGCAGAGGATCAAATAATAATTTCTCTCACTGTATGTAAAAATGTTGACCACTTAGAGACATATATTATAAGAATGTTCTTTGGTGCAAAGTATTGTAACTAGAAATTATTAAAGGAAAGGATTTAATACTTTAGATCGTTTGTCTTTGTTGTTCTGTACTGTTAAGTCTTGGCTAATATTTCTCTTATATTAAAAAGATAAAACTCGATTTATGTTTTCTTCTTTCCCCTTTTGCCTAACTTAACCTTTTTTTTACTCATTAATGTCCTTTTTACAGTGAACCCCTTGGTGGGTTCACTTGACTCCTGGCCTCTTTGCGGTCACTTTTTCACTTTATTTAACTCTTTGGCCTCGCAGTCTGTGGTACTCTAGCAGAGAACTCTAGTTGAACTTTGGTATTGTCACTCTGGACCCCTTTGGTTTCATCTGCTGGCACAGAGTGTTCTGGCTGAGTATAAAGTCGCTCTTTACCCGCTAAAACAATGTGGGATCTTGGTTTATTTGCCTTGCTGAGCACAGTTGCTGGCTGTTGCAATTTAGAAATTCACACCATTTGTCGTTTTTTCCTGCTGTAGTGGTAGCGCTGTGTTGATGTGTCTGTTAGCCATCAAATGATTGTGACTGGGAATAATGCTAGAGGACTTCTGCTGCTTGGCCTGGATGGATATGAGGTAAGTGATAGAAAAAAAAATATCTCTGATAAAGTGAAGTGAAAAGTGATCTGATATACTTTTAAATACATACTGATTTTGTCTCATACTTAGATTTTGAATAAGAAACTGCACAGGGAAAAATAAATACTGTAGAAGTCAATCTTCGTGATTGGCTGCTGGCAACAACACTGTCTATGGGACATCAGAATAAAATAGAAAAAAGCAATTATCTGACTAAGATGACTCGCGAAAGACCAGAAGAAAATATTCTTAAGAAAATTCTTCATAATTTCCATATTTTTTATTTTGTCTTATTTGAGAGGAGTATATATGGAGATTTCCAAGTGTGCATCTTTTATACACTCATAAGAATTTAAATGTAGGCACTTGTCTTAAAACTTTGTGAAGAATCCAGTTTCTCGAAAGAAAATGCTGTAATAAATGTCATCTTAATGTTGGGACAGCCTTACAGTTGTCTTAAATCTAAAATAAGTGATTTTATACATGTATTTGGTTGTTTCAAATGTGACTCGTATCGTGTTTAGTGATACAATACAACGTGATACAATACAACGTAAATAAGGCAATTTTCTGGTGTTACTTTTTAATTGGTTGGGTAAGATTACAGGTCTTTCTTAAACTTCTCAAGACAGCCTCAGGTCACATTGCTTTTGACCATGGACAAATCGTAAAAAAAAGATTAACGCTGGACTTGTTCTAGTTCATGCGGGCCGCTCAGATCAGTCAGCGTGTATGGGGTCAGAATTGTTGCATATTTCTGAATAAATGTACTGTGATCCACTAACAAATGTAGAGTGTCACAAACATTATTTAGATCTACAAATGCACAAAAAGCGAAGCATAAATATTAGTAGACGTTCCACAAAACTAAATGGAATTCACTAATAAAAAAATATATTTCGTTAAGAACCTGACAACACGATCCCATTGATGTGTTTCAAGAAGCAGTGGTACTGTAACTCAAGACAAATACCATGTCAGACTTTATGAACTATTCTAAGCATCAGTTGCTGACACCAAGGCTGGGGGCTGGGAGATGGCACACCAAGAGGCTTAGCAAGGCCCACCCACAGGAACCGCTAGCCACTTTGAGGACCGCTTGACTCTGCTTCACCGTTGTGAAATATCTGTCTGTTTTTAGACCTGCTCACATGGTGTCCAGACCTCTGCAGCATAGCTCCAATTGAATTGACCGGATGTTCTTTTTTCTTAAGGGTTGTTAATAGTCGTAGCACTTGAGCCTCTCATGGGTGCATGGATGTGGAGGTGAAAAGGAGCACTCTTGGTATGAAGTCTGGCGGATAAGCGTCTTTTGTGACCTTGGATCTTTTCAGAGGCTGAAGTTGGATTCCAGCAGGGACACATGGTCCAGAGTGACAAGACCATCTGCTGAAGCGCCAGCACTGCAGTGGGAGGGTGAACAGAGATGAAGGGGCGGTTTGAGGGGGGGTAAGGGTACAGAGAATTCTTCCCCCTTGAGTGTGTAGGAAGCAGATATTCTGGGAGATCGCTGCCAGAACTTTGGATTGGGACTTTTTTCTTGAGCGTCACATTTTTCCTGGAAATTTTGGTCCGGGGTTTAGTTTGGCATTTTCAATCTGACTGATGGCAATTTGGGGATTTTTCGGCAGCTTTCTCGACGTGATGAGCAATGGGAATCTTGATTACCTTCTATGCTAAGGATCCAATTTTTTCTTCATCTCTTCGCTCTCAAAGCTGAGAGTTGTGGAATAGTGAGGCCAGCGGTTGATGAGCTCTAAAGTGGATTATCGATAACACAGCTTCTCTTTTGGCACATTAACTATAAAACCCCTAACGTACGATTGCACATCCAGAGGGCTGTAGAGCCAAACGAATGATTCTTTTTATGAGGGACTTTGTAGCAGAAATGGGTCAGGACCAAACCAAACAGCAGATTGAGAAGGGATTGAAGCTGTACCAGTGTAATGATACGGAAAAGGCTTTATATGTCTGGATGAAGGTGTTGAGGAAAACAACCGATCCTGGTGGAAAGTTTCGAGTTTTAGGGTGTCTGATCACAGCACATTCGGAAATGGGGAAATACAAAGAGATGCTACAGGTAAGAGTCACTTAAATCTATACTGAGTAGTCATAGTCACTGCTTTCTATCATGCTTAATATTGAAAATATCTTGCTATTTAGATATCTTACTTTATAAAATAGTTTTGTATTGTTTTTTTGAATCAGCTTTATATAGTTGGAGAAATGCCCTGCTGCTAAATGTGCAAAAATGACTGCACCAATTTACACCTCATGTCAGCAGCATAAGATTTCTGAGGTACTGAAATATATACCAATGCGAGTAATGCGGAACAAGGTTATTATATGTAACTTCCATAGTTAAGGGGGGGAAGGAGGGCCGTGTGCAATATGATCCTCAGCAGAGAGCATCTTGTTGACATAAACCTTACTCACACGGGGACATGCTTTAATAAAGTTCAGCAAAGACTTCACTTGCATGATGTTTTAACAACCGCAGGTGTCAAATATTAATAATAAGGGATGCTCACCCCTTCATGGTGTTATGGTATGGAAACAATTTAAACAGTAATATTATATCTTATCTACTCTATACATTTTGCCATAGGGTAAAAACCTGAATTGGTCAAGAGAGGTTAATTGTCCTTTATTGTATTGCATTATTGTATTGTCCTTTATTGTATTTAATTCAAAAATGTTCATTTTGTTTTGTCTCCCGAAACGTGCAAACATATGTCAATATCAGTATTCCTTAGCTCAGATAAACACAGCCAGAGAGATGGAGGACCCGGACTACTTGACGGAAGGCTACCTAAACCTGGCTCGCAGCAACGAGAAGCTTTGCGATTTCCAGAAAACTGTCTCGTATTGCGAGACCTGCCTAAACATGCAGGGTACCACTGTTAGCCTGCAGCTCAACGGGCAGGTGTGTCTAAGCATGGGCAATGCATTTTTAGGCCTTAGTGTTTTCCAAAAGGCCTTGGTGAGCTACGAGAAGGCTCTGCGATACGCTCACAACAATGATGACAAGATGTTGGAGTGCAGGGTTTGTTGCAGTTTGGGAAACTTCTACATCCAGCTGAAGGTATTACAAGTGTATGGATGTCATATGTATTTCTTTACTGCTTGTGACAGCCAGCGGAGATACACTGCCACTCAAAAGTTTATTTGTTTACTATTTTCCACGTTATAGATTAGTAATTAAAACATTGAAATTACAAATATTAAATTATGATCAGGGACCACAAATGTATAACAAATTAAAAGTAACTTATATTTAATCTCACTTTTCACAATCGCTTAAACATTAATAAGTATTGCTTTGTCTGGTTCAGTCGATCCTAAAAATATTAATAAAATTGTATTTGTGTAAAAAAAATCCTTACACACAGTATTTAAAAGATTGTAGATGTGCATGTGTCTATCAAAAGGTTTTTAAAGGGGTCATATGGTGCATATACGTGTTTTTCTGTGTCTTTGGTGTGTTATAAGGTGCTCATGCATGTATTCGACACGTAAAAAAAAACCCTGATGTTTCAAATATGGTAAGAGAATTTACATTTCCCAGAGCCATTGAAAGAGAGAGTCTCGTCTACTTCATTGACTCCAATGGAACAGTTTTTTCAAAGTTTCAATAGTTCCCGGAAGTTACTAGTAACGCATTGAGCTGCGACTAAACAGACCAACTGAGGTTAACTTCTAACCCATTTAAAGACGAAAATCATTTAATGGATAAAAAAATGAAAGAAATAAAGCATTTAGAGAGAAAACATAACTTCCTGGAACTATGTGAAGGCTCAATGAATCACGTGAAGCTCCAGCGTTTTGGACTACCGTCGGTTGTACTCTCTCTCTCAATGGCTCTGACATTTCCATCACACGCTTGCAGTATTCAACCAATCACTACGCACTGGTTAACTGGCCAATCACAACACACCTCACTTTTCAGAGCAATGAGCTTTGTAAAAAATCTGTGCATTTCAGAGAGGCGGAGCAAAGAGGAGTTACAAACATGCACGTTATGTGGAAAACACAGCGTTTTTTAACCTTAAATCGTGAATACACATTGCATTACATCTAAAACAAACGATAATATTTGTTTTAGCCGTGTCATATGACCCCTTTAAGATTAAGAAATGAGAAATATTATCAGTCAGTGCTTTTGACTGGTGGTGTATATCTATATTTATATCCAATTTTATACATATTTATAATTAGTGTGTATATGATGCAACGTATCCTTAACACCTGTCAGTGTCTGTTTAATCACTGTATACACTCAAATAAAGTGCCATATAATGCCATAGAAGAACCCTTTTCGTCTAAATGGTTCCACATTTGAAGATTATGAAAAGGTAAGAAAGAAAGGTTCATTTGGGAACCAAAAATGGTTCTTCTATGGCATCGCTGTGAAGATTATTTTAAGCACCTTTATTTTTAAGAGGACATATTTGTTTAATGCTTCTTTGGATACACTGACACATTCGAAAGCTCTCTTTAAATTATTATAATACTGTCTACATGCTACACAATGTGTTCAGATGCAAGTCAGACAAAGTAGGTTTAGCTGGATAACGGCATTTGTACTCATCTTGACACCAGATATTTAAGACAGCAAATCCCCTTCATTCTCAGAATGGCCTGCTGTAATAAGTATGTGATGGAAAGGCATGCAGGGAATGTCAAAGCAGCTATGAGCCTCTTATAGCTGTGGCAAAGTCATATCTCCCTGCCACATGGATATTCACAGTTTTGCATTGATGCTTTTTGGCAGATCTATTATTTGAGCTACATGAATTTGTATTACAGCTAGTAAGTGTCCATTTGTTTTGTGTCGTTCCAGGATTATGAGAAAGCACTATTCTTTCCTTGCAAAGCAGCTGAACTTGTGAATGACTACGGTAAAGGGTGGAGTCTAAAGTACCGTGCCATGAGTCAGTACCACATGTCGGTGGCCTACAGAAAGCTGATGCGCTTACCAGACGCCATGGAATGCTGTGAGGTATAAGGATATTGTTATGATGAATACCAAAATGTTGCTAACTATTATTGAAAGAATTACGGATCAGTGTGATAAATTCTTATGATAAAGACACATAATGAAACTTTTAGGTTACCCTTAAAGGGGTGGTTCATCCAAAAATGAAAGTTTTGTCATGAATTACTTACCTTCAAGTTGTTCCAAACCTGTATACATTTCTTTGTTCTGTGAAACACAAAAGAATATGTTTTGGTGTGGGAAAACCAAACCGTTGTGGGGCACCGTTGACTGCAATAGTCTTTTCCTACTATGGTAGTCAATAGTGCCCCAGAGCTGCTGGGTTCCAAACATCTTTTTTTGTTTGACAACAAAAAGTATACAGGTTTGAAACAACTTGAGGTGAGTACATCCTAACAGAATTTTTATTTTTGGGTGAACCGTCCCTTTAAGGCTTTTTAATCCCACTGTATGAAGCCATGAAATATTCATTAAAACTTAAGTAATATTAATTTGGACACTTGACACTCATTTTGGCTCTTTGATCATATGATCATTTAGCCTAGCTCACAACGTAATTCACACCAACACTGCATCATTTACATGAATAATCCGAATTAGTGCTATTCAAACTTAAATGATTATCTGCGTCATAAATATAGAAACAAATGCATCTTCATTTGGAGACATGAACATAAAAGAGCTTGTGTCAGCGGTCACCTGAAGAAATTGTAGGCAGCATCATCTAATCCCCAGGATACCACATGTTGATCAAATTTATCAGCCCCCTTGGCATAACCCTGACCTCTGACCATCGCCGCTCATTATGGTTATGTGATAGAGGCCACAGTACAACTAACAGGTGCAGTTATTTGTGGGTCTTGTTGTGCCAAGGCACCAGACCAACCCTCTTTACTATGGTTGATAAAAATACGCCAGTCGGGTGTCTATACAGCTGAGGTGCTGTCTAAAAGAGTGTAAATGAAGAACAGAGCTCACCCTCAGAGAAACATAACAGGCACTCATTGTCTGTCACAAACAGTGGGTCAAAGCAGAGCAGGTGACAGCTGTCATGCTTGATTTAGGTCTTGTTGGGTGGAACCTTGAAGGAGTAGATCACTTCAGAATTCAAGTTTTCTGATAATTCATTCACCCACATGGCCGTGTCTAAATTTTTTCTGTCGGAAACAAATTGAGACTTATGAGGAAAACACCCTTATTCATCGGCTGGTGTCTTGTAGAGCCTTTGGAAGCTGTGATGAAATTAATCTTTTAATCTTACAACAACAGCCCCCCGTTGAAGTCAGTTAAATGGATTTATTACATGGCTCATTGGAATGCTTGATTCTGAAAGGCCAGTCTTGACATTTGCAGGTTCTTTATTCCCAGATAACAACCTCTCAAAACTAATAACACAAGGTGACTTGAATGCAGGAAATCCTATTGACAGTATTAATATAAATATCTTCCAAATATATATATGACATTATATTTACAAATTATTAAACCAAATTACCTGTTTGTGACATTTGAATTCGGTTCAAATGAGCTAATAAAATATTTCAAATTCACATTTCTTGTCATGTGGCAATTAGCCGTGTAATAAGCAGGATAATGTACACACAGCCGGCTGTTATCTCGAAATAAGCCCCTTCAGTGTGATACAAGATCAGACTGTCTGGGATTATTTCTGCGATGACAACCGGCTGCCTGTTCATTATCCCCTACTTGAATCCTGGAACGCTTTCCTCATAGGCCTCAATTTGTTTTCGACTGAAGATATAAAGTCACGGGCGGCTAATATGACATGGGGAGATAATCAGGAAATTTGAATACTGAAGTGAACTACTCCTTTAAAGTTCTTACAGACTGTGTTTGAAAAAAACTTTCAATGATTGCCTTAAATCTACTGTATATAATGATATAACGTCAAGATGTGTTGGACATGTGGTTTTATGAGGATGTTAAATAAAGTGATAACGTTGTAAGGACTTCAAGTGATAGTTCACCAAAAATAAAAGAAACTTTCATTATTTAGACTGTCAGAAGATATTTTGAAGAATGTGCCAGTGTTGTTCGGTTAACAACTTTCTTCAAAGTATCTTCTTTTGTGTTCTGCAGAAGGATGGAAGTCATACAGGTTTGAAATGACAAGAGGGTGAGTAAATAATGACAGAATTTTTATTTTTGGGTGAACTATCTCTTAAACTTGATAAAGATATACTTTAATGGACAAATTCCTCTTCAGCTAGATATTAAGCCTCATTCCACTTGCTCCCTGCAATTTCTCCACAGGTGCAAAAGCTTACAATAATGTCTTACCAAAATCCGCAAAATATTATTATTATTTTTTTACTATTATTATTTTTGTTAGTGTGGAGAAAAATAAACATTCACATTCTTTGCTATTTGAAATATTCTTGTGTCTGTCAGGAATCAATGAAGATTGCATTGCAGCATGGAGATCGGCCACTTCAGGCATTGTGCCTGCTTAACTTTGCTGATATTCATCGCTGTCAAAAAGATGTTGATGTAAGTTCTCCCATTATGCACCAAGAACATACTATCACAAAAATCCCTAGCCCTAAAAAGCAGTAATGTATAGTGTGATTCTCTGTTTTGATATGTTCTTTGACCCAAACTGACCCTAACCCAAGGGATAGTTCACCCTTGACCTGCATTTGTTTAGAAATATCATCTTTTGTGTTCTGCATAGAAAAAAAGTCATGCGGGTTAGACAAGAGGATGAGTAAATGATAACAGAATTTTCCTTCTTGGTTGAACTATCCCTTTAGAGCTTGACTATTGATTTTACATTGACACCAACATTGCGCTGTTTGTACAGGGTGCACACATTTATTTATTTGTTGCAAGTATAAAATAAATATATAAAATCTGCACATGCCATTATGGGATCCACGGCTCCAGTGCGTTTAGCCTTGTTGAACCATTTTGGTTACTTACCAAATTACTTTTTTTGTCAAATTAGCATTGTTTATGTGAGGAATGTTTTCATTTTATCCTGAACACAGAAAGCATTCCCTCGCTATGAGTCCTCCATGTGTATAATGTCAGAGATTGGCAACCGTCTTGGACAAGCATCCATCTATGTAGGAGTGGGAAAGTGCTGTATTCTACAAAAGGAATATGACAAGGTGACATAACTCATGCTAAATGGCATATTTCATACAACTTCAAGGATAGAACACCTTCAAAATGAAAATTCTATCATTATTTACACGCCCTCCAATCATTTTAAAACCTGGATGACATTTGCGTAAAAAAACTGAAAACCGTTGGTCCCCATTGACTTGCATTGGTTTTGTGTCCATTAAAATAAAAGTCAATGGGGACCAACGGTTTTTGGTTACCAACATCTTTCAAAATAACTAACAGAAGAAAGGAAATCACACAGGTTTAAAATGACAACAGGGTCAGTAAAAGATGACAGATTTATTTGTTTTGAAAGGTGAACTGTTCCTTTAACAGATGCCTAGAACTGTAACAATAGTGTTTGACAATATCTCAAATGTCATTTGGTCATTCTTCGGTACTTTGGTACAGGCACTAGACTCATTGCAGCGAGCACACGATCTGGCAGAGGCGACTGGAAACAAGGTGTGTCTTGATGCAGCTATTTTAGAATAAGACACATATGAACATCCTGTATATCGCAGCACTCCTTAAGGGTTTTTGATGACTTTATATTTAGTGATAAAGCTGTGCTTTACGTTCGACTGTTACTTGAATATTTGTGATCTTTCCAGCTGTGCATCCTGAAGGTGCACAGTCTGTGTGAAGCCGTCTACCGCTGTAAAGAGCAGCAGGAAGAGTTGAGAGAGCAAGTGGTGAAGTTTCTGCAGTGTGTGGAGGAGCTGGAGCTTTATTGTGGCATGTGCGGGGAATCTATCGGAGAGAAGAACCAACAGCTTCAAGCCTTGCCCTGCTCTCACATATTCCACCTCAAGTAGGCAATGATGTACTTTATCATAGTCATTTGCTTTCAAAAGGAGCCGTGCAGCTCACTCCGTTCTGTTCACACAGGTGTCTGCAGACGAATGGTACGAAGGGCTGCCCGAAGTGTCACCACTCATCTTTGAAGCTGGGATTTGTATGAGGTTACAGACCTGCCTTGGACAAAACGGATAAATCCCATCACAGTGACATATCTGGGAGGAAAGGATCTAGGGCCGTCTTCCAGGAAGCTTATTGGACAACAAAACTTTCCATCATATCATTATAGCAACTGGAAATGATGATGAATGATGAACGTGGGCTCATAGCTCAACGCAGAGAAGTCATCAAATGGGTGTTTCTCTACGAAATATTGATATGAGGTCTGAGGACGGAACTGAAGTTACAACGGCATTAGTTTAAGACAGAAACTTCTTGTCATTGGTTCGTGCAGCGTTGCTGTTCTGCCAATGAGGATAATTGTCAAAGAGGTGAGTGCATTATTGCTATTATATCAAAGAACAGAACAAAAATCCACTTTTGAAATAATTGTTTATATGACTTTCAAAGCAATTATGTCTGTTCCAATCTATAAACAATGTAGAATGTGTAAATAAGGACTAAGAACCATTTATGTAATGTTAGAAGTATTTATTTGTCAGTGATTTAAGATTTATTGAGATGCTGTTTTATTTGAGTTTGAAGTTTGTTTTGAGCTTGGAGTAAACTCAAATGTCTCTAACCGCCCTCTTGTTATTGAACTGTAATACTGTGAGGTAGCAAGGGCATGTGTTTGATGTATTTTCTTGACCAATTATGCATTTTGTTAACTATTTATAACAATTATTTATGACGATATTGTCTTTTGTCAGTATGTTATACTACTCTGACATTTTACAATGTACTCTGAGCGCTTTTATTCTGAATCAACAGAATGTGAAAAGTAGCTTCTTTTTTCAAAGGCATTAATGGCATCTGCAATTAGAAATATTGTTAATATGCGCTTTGAACCTCATGATTTCTCAAATAAGAAATTTTTATCAGAGTGGCCCAAAATGAGCATTTGTTTTTATCTCTTTGTGGGCAATTTCATTCAATAATGAATGAATCGATCAATCAAAAAAGCAAGAGTATTTTTGTATGTATGGTGAAATATTTAAATGTGATAATAATTATAAATTCTGTATTGATTTTTATTAATCCCACAATTTACAAACGCTACATATAATGATTTTGTACAGTTATTATATGGCTCTCCTGTTTTTGCCAAGTGGTTGATATTCTTAGGACATCATCACGTTGACCCTGGGACAACATTTAAATCAACCATTCAGATTTCAGAAATAAACTTACAGTTCATTTTAAGTTTAATCTTCCAAACAGGATTAGGTGCTTCTAGACCATTGTTTTTCACTTATCATTTCCCTCTAATTTTAGGGGTAAATTATGGTAAGGTTGGGATTTTGTGTGGGTTTAGGTTTAATTTATAAAAATGTTGTCCTTAGGTCAACAAAATATGTTGTCTTGAGGACATCAACAACTTGGCAAAATCAGGTTGAGCTAATTATACCATCATTTTATTTAAGTTATGCAGCTAGTACAGTTAACAATGTCTAAAAATACATAATGAACTACTGACAGATGTTCATAAAGTGTTTAGACGATTTTTCACTATGCAGAGATTTACATATAACATTGTCTAGTGCACGTTTCCTCTGATTTCTACTTTTAACAGCGTATACTTTTTTAATTATTCCATACCTATTATAAAAACATAAAATACAATATAATACACTTCAAAGTCGCTTACAGTCCTAGAATAAGCCTATGTAATATTTTGTAATATGTGTAGTGGGCAAACACATTAAAACATGACATGGTAGTTGTTGAACTCATATGGGAGCAATATGTAGATGCTGCTTATTGGTTTCCCTTTTACTTTATTTTCATAACCTTTACAGTGTTTATCTTTAAGTTCCTAGTTTCCTGTTTACTCATTGCATGTTGTGTATCAAAAGTATCTCACATCCTGGTTCCTCACAGGTCAGAACTACCTCTTATCATTTGTCCCTACTTGCGTGGTACTTCAGAATCTTCTGAAATGAAGACTCGTTGTTTGTTAAAGAAGTCCTATGTTAAATATAAGGGACTTTTTTTTATTAAATCTGCAATAAAAACTTTTTGCTGATTAATTTCTGATGTTTTCAATGAGAGTGCCAAAAGAATGACAGTGCCAGTCTTACAGGAAAACAAGGTGAATGTTAAAAATCAGGTCTAACCAGTCTCTCTCAGCACACTTCTAAACACACTTCTGTCAGCCGGCATAGGATAGTTTGTTTTGAAATCGCCGAACCACTTCTGATGGCAGCAGATTGTCCATTCCGCGAGGAGGATCTAACATGTCCTTTGTGCCATGAGGTCTTCAAGGATCCTGTCACCCTAAACTGCAACCACAGTTTTTGTAAAAGGTGCATTCACACACGATGGGAATGTAGAGGATTACAGCAATGTCCCGTGTGTTACCGTACAGCGAGCTCATCCAGACCTTCGATCAATCAGGCTCTAAGGAAAGTTTCAGATGTCTTCAAACTGAAGCCAAAGCACTTAACGGTAGGATCAGTGGAACGTTGCTTAATTCACAACGAAGAGTTAAAGTTCTTTTGTAGGAAAGATACAGAGCTTATATGTACAGTTTGCACATCAACGAGGAGCCATGCAAATCACAAGTACTGCTCGATATCCGAGGCCACATTGGAAATACAGGTAAGGGTTCGATCTGTATTCAGAAGAGTATATGAATAACAAATCTGTGGATAACATCTTTTGATATAACATTTAGTGTGTGGATTTTTTATCTTCCAATTTACAGAGAGAGCTCACAGCCATGTATAATCCCTTGAAACAGCATCTGAACAGATCTGAAAAATTAAAGGAGAGCTTGGATGAATTGAAAGCGTATATACAGGTGAACCAAGCAATAAAGCAATAAAACTGCAGGATTTGTTTAAAAACTATAGGTCTATTAAACAGTTAATCGCATTCAGAATCTAAGTTTGTGTTTACATAATGTACAGTGCCGAACACTATTATTGACACCCTTGGTTAATATTAACAAAGGCGGCTGTAAAAATAAATCTGCATTGTTTCTTCTTCAGATCTTTTATTAAAAAAATCGACAATATTCCAACATTTCATTAAAGTAAAACAATTTCAAGTGGGAATATCATATTATGAAAAAAAAGTTTTTCTCTAATACACCCTTGTCACAATTATTGGCACCCTTGTATTCAAACTTTTTGCTACCTCCATTTGCATGATAAACAGCTTCTTTTCTTTTACGTCTGATGAGGTTTGAGAATATATGGCAAGTCATCCAGGTCCATTCCTTCATACAGTATCTTTTAAGATCCTTCAAATGTTGGTGCTCTCTTATCTTAAGGTCATCCAACTCATTTTCTATATTGTTCATATCATTTTGTATTTTGTGTACCTCAACAGAAATATATTGCACTTCAGAACTATATGCTTTGGTTTAACACATTGTGATGAATGATTATTGGGGTTTGGGCTTTGTGTTACTTATATTTATTCTATTTATTAAGTCATGACTGGACAACATCATGTTTCTAGTCAACTTGGTGTAAATATCAATGGGAATATACTTGGGAGATATATTACTCATAAAAATTTCTTAGGTTGCCAATAATTGTGTGTATAAGATAAAAAAATTCATAGTGTTATATTCTCCCCAATTTTTTAAATAAAAGATCCAAAGGAGAAACAAAAAATAGGATTACCCAAATGACCATGTACATGGTCAGAACATATTGATATAAAAGTTTTCTTTTAACAAATGGGATGCTTTTACTTGTGCTCTTTATGAAAGTCAAAGAAAGTTTAGTAATTCAGTTTATAGTCATATAATACAATGCTGTTTGTTGGGTCAAGAGCAAATGCATGAATCAAATCAAAAGTTTGCCAAAAAAAAACATCAGGAATATTACAATATATTAATATTTTGTTTCAAACAAAGGTTATTGCTTGTGTATGATTGTGTTTGTATTTACCAGAATAGTTTTTTCACAGGGCAAAAGGTGCATAACTGTCAGTATTTGGCTGAACTGTTTCTTTAACATACACGTTTTAAAGGATAACCCAGTCATATTTATTTCTATTTTAATATACAGACACAAGCAGCTGAAACTGCAGAGGAAATAAAGAAAGAGTACGAAAAGTTACATGAATTCTTGAGGGAGGATGAAAGAGCTCGGCTTATAGTGCTGAAAGATCAAACAAAAACCAAGATTGGGATGGTGAGCGAACGATTGGAACAAGTCAACAAGATCATTGAAGAGCTCAATGACATCAAAAACTACGTAGAGCCCATCACAATAGCAGACGATCTATCATTTTTAAAGGTCAATTTCCCTTCAAATTTTATTTTAACTTTACCACATATGGCATAATCTGATGCAAAGCATAAAATTTCATACAATTACGCTAACATTTTCATATATTCCTACAGGAATGTAAGGAGGCAATAAAAAGGTATCGTAAGCAGCAGGATTTATGCAAAATTACAAATTTATTTTTCCAATCTGTATTGAATAAACCCGTTTATTGCAGGACTACTTACATTGTGCGTGAAGCCGAATATCCGGCAGGGGCTAATATAGACGTGTCTCAGTACCTGGGGTCATTAAAGCATGGGGTCTGGAAAAGAATGGAAAAAGTTGTCAATCGCTGTAAGTAGGCTTCACATCAATAGTTATCAAAAAATTCCACCTAAAATAAACAACTCATCATATCATTAATTCACATCACGTTGCCAAATTCCAATGACTTTTAAATACTGAACGGCGACTTGTTTGCTTCTCTCCAGGCCATGTCAATTTCGATCCAAACACAGCCCATCCTAACTTGATCATCAGTGATGAACTGACCACCGTCAAGTATGGAAAACAACAGCAGGTTCCAGATAACCCCAAGCGCTGCACGAGTCGCATGGCAGTACTCGCTGCTTGTGGATTCAGTTCAGGAAAGCACTGCTGGCACGTGGAAGTGTTAGATAACTGCGAGTGGTATATTGGAGTGGCACGGGAGTCCATCAGAAGGAAGAGTTCAGAGTTCCTCAGCCCAACAAATGGTTTCTGGGTAATTGGTCTCAGTAATGAGGAGTATAGGGCTCAGACGTCTCCACACACACCCCTCAGTTTAAAAAGGAAACTGCAGATAGTTACAGTTGAATTGGACTATGAGAAAGGAAAGGTGTCCTTTACCAATACAAAAAATGGTACAAGCATTTACACATTTAAAGATGTGAGGTTTAAAGAGACCATCTTTCCTTATTTCTCCATTGGGGTAAATCAGGGAAGCACACTCAGAATCTGTTCATTTTAAAGTGTCAATAAGGGGCACACCAGACACTTGATGTGAACACTGGCACAAAAGCACTTCTGGTTTCATCCATTACATATATAATTAAATCATAAATCAATTTGTTTAATACATTGATATGTTTATATTGTTTAAACATTTGTGTAGTGTTAAACTAAAACAGGAAGTTTTTCTTGACCAGCGTTGTTTACATCTTTCGAATTGGTCCATACCTACAATACAAAAATATTATCTTTTTAATTTGTTTTTTATGTGTCCAGGCATTTACTTAATATATCTCAAGAGTAATTTATTTTTCTGCAATTTCCTCAGAAGTGTTCCTTTAAAATATTTGTGTGTTAATTCTTTCTATTTTCTTTTATGAGAGTGCATTTACATGAGATTATTTCATTACAGAATTAAAAATGGGTGCCAGTATTTGTCATGAATATACATAGAATATGAAATTCATTGGTTCAGTTATATTGTTCTGAAAAAAAAATGACAGTTTTGATGCTGTTTATGCAGATTTGCACAATAAACGGAAAAGCATTTAACAGAAACTTATCTCAATGTTTACTTAAAACATTTTGATGTAAAAATTCCTTTAGGTTTTTTTATTTTGGAACTATTAATTGGACGTAACTGGTTATACCTGATTCGGAGCATTGCAGAGCTATTATTAGTGCCAAGCCCAGAGTATCACCTACAGTAAACCTAGAACCATATTAAAATACTGAAGTGCATGTACTATAGGATTACAAATATTGTAATAAGTTTCAATATGACAAATAAATTATGTCCTATAAAAACACTCCATGAATTCTCTAAACATAACTTTTAGGCAAAAGATGTGTGCTATTTTTTGCTAAAATTACTAAAATCTTCTATCCACAACAAGAGTTACAGGAGGTGGTTCATAGATACACACATTAGACAAACATGTAACAGCATGCGCAAATCTTGAATTACTTTTTTCTGTTCATTCTGATGAGACGTGAAAAGGCTGAACATCAATGTTAAGTATCCTCAACCCATTCTGCAAGAGAGATTGTTTAGGCGTAGGCGTAAGGTAATGTATGCGAGTATGCCCCCCAAAAAACTGCCAGACGTTGTTGTACATATATCGTCATATAACGTTTTGGAGTATTGATCCTAATTTATTTACCATCCAATTCCCGCACTAACCAGATTCCTGGCTCTCACAATTCCACCTCGTGTCTCTCATGTCCTCTTGTGGACAAGATGGATATACTGTACATGTACATACTGTGCAATTAGAGACACTGAGGGGATGTGCTTTGACTAAATTTATTATAACCTGTATTAACTGGAATTACTGTAGCTCACAGCTCTTGTGTTCAGATTATGGAATAAATGAGTCACAGTACATCTGACATGAACATCATTGAGATAAAGTGGGAAAAGTTATCTAAGCTTAGGTTCCAGTAGTCTGACCATAAGGTATTAACAACTTTGAAAGAACTCCAAATATTCATCCCAACAACAATCCTACAAGACATAAATCTTTTAAAGGTTTAAAGGGATTTAAATCCAGCATTAGGTTGGATTCTGTATTTCAAGCAGTGCCAGCTAACAGTACTATTACAAAATGGCCGCATGTTTGATTCTTGTTATTTGTTGACAATGTATCCATTCACCTAAAAAAATTAAACTCACCCTCATGTCTTTTGAAACCCATATGAATCAGAAGAAAGAAATTCAAATGGGTTTGTAATGACCTAAGGGCGTGTATAATAGCTTTTATCTCTTTAAATTGCAGCTGTTCTTAAAACCTAAATACATTTTTTTTTAACTCACACAAACAAAAAACACAAGGAAACATTCATTATAACTGAAATCCAACAGCATGAAATAGATCTAGTGTGTTCTACAATCTTATTGTTCTTTGTCCTTAGCTTTGGTTTTTCTGTGAGATGCCATTCCTTTGAGTTTGGAGTCCAGTTTTCTCTGGAGGTGTGCTTTTTTATTTGGGTCCATTGACTTGTCCTTCTGTCCACTACCAGCATACAGCACCCCCTCCTTACTGATCCTCATTCTAGCATGAGATTTTGCTTCGTCTCCACATCCGTGAACCTGAAGGATAGCATATCATTATTCTAAAATCTTATATATATATATATATATAGCATTAATGCAGCATAAGATGTAAGCAAGTTTCAAAGGGGTTATATATACATGTTTTATCTTTTTTAAAGGTCATTATCAGGATAGTATTCATTTTAGAGGTAGCGAATTGTGACCAATGGCTCACTCCACCCCTCCCTTCCGAAGCACAATGGCGGCTGACACAGAACTAAGATGTTGTCACGTTTAAGATTCTTTGCCGAAGGAGATTTCGTACTTACGAAATGCGCTCTGTAGAGCAGAGTTTCATTATGTAAGGACTTTATACACCTCTGAAGAGATAGTTAAGTATGTTATATTGGATTTTTGTCAATAGATCCTTCAAAAATTTACACACAGCACCTTTCTCACTTTTGTGAGATACAGTGTTTTGCTGCACTTACTGTACTAGCAAATGAAGCTATTAGGGACCTTGTTAAAAATAAACTGCAGCTGCTCTTTTTCTAACGTTGGTATTCTTCAGAAGGATATGCAAAGCGGCAGGTGGTAGACAGACCCAGGAACAGCCCAAAATTTTTCATGATTTAGACTCCTTGCACATTTTACCTCAGGTATGTGATGACTCAGACAGTATTGTCTGTTACAGTAGATGCAGAGCTGTCCTAATGTGAGGACGCTGGCTTTACACTTGACAAACCCGCATACGCTTTCTGCCTTCACCACAGCATCGATAAGAGCGTCAAAATCATCATCTCCTGCAGCAGCTGCAGCAATATCCACTGCTCCTGCTTTCATCTTAGTGCTTCCTGTAAAAAAAAAAAAAAATGCCATACAGCACAGAGAATGTTGGTTCTGATTTTTAAAGAGATTCTGATTACAATAATATTACTTAAGAGACATCACAAACCTTTGGTTGTGCCTTTCGATTTCTTAACCGACTGGCTTTTACTGGCATTGAGATTTGACTCCAGTTTGACGCTCTGTTGTTTTTGCTGTTTTCTCTCTTCGCGTTTCTCCATCTCTCGACGCATGCGCTCCATATGCAGGCTTTTCAGATCAACGGCCGACTGTGAGGGTTTCTCAGATTTTTCTCCATCCAGCACCCCTGCAGAACTTGCAGTCACCTCAGTTGGTTGGGTCTCTGGCTCTTTCTCTGGATTTTCCGATGATGCCTGTGTCCGGGAGACAGTGACATGACGGTTCTTCCCCACTCCGTGACTCTCATGCTTTAATCCCAGCTCTTCAGAGATCTCGTGGACCAGCAGTCGCTCATGGGAATTAAGGAAGGAAGAAAATTGTAGTTCTGTCTTGTTTTGATCCTTTAGGAAGTCTAGTATCTGCTCCTTGATCTCTTGTCTCTTAATCTGGGTCTGCTCAGCATCTCTGGGTTCAGGATGGTGTGAGTTGGAAGCTTGATTTTGTTGACCAGACCGAGCATTGTTCTGACCCTCTCCTTTGCTCTTGTTTGCATTTTTTTTATGTTCTTGCTCTGGTTTCTTGCCCTGATTTTTGGACTTCTGCTTTGTAGATGAAGCATCTTTAATGCCGAGCTGTTTGTCTTTACTTTCACGGGTGTAATTCTGTGGCACACAGTCTTCCAGGTACTCGAACGCAGTCCGAACTTCTCCATGTTCAGTAATATAGTCAACGAGGGATTTGAGGAAGTCATGGTTTCGAACAGTCTGAGAATCACACACTACTGTGAGCTGCCGTCTGGCACGAGTCACAGCTACATTGATCCTTCTGTCTTCAGCAAGAAATCCAACCTCACCTTAAGGGAATATGCAAACCTTTTAATTGTACAAGCATTCCGCACACACATCCTCGAATAAGCTGCATTATGTGCATAAACATTGCAAAATGATATAGACAGTCATTCACATAGTGTACTAACGCTGTCATACCCCTACGGTTGGATCTGACCAATGACAACACCACTGCCTCTTTCTCTCGGCCCTGGAACCCATCAACAGACTTGATCTCTAGCTCAGCATGTTTATGGGACAGTTTCTCTCTCAAAAGATCCACCTGAAACATATAAATCCTTCAGATCATTAAAATGTTCAGCAAAAATTAGATTTAGCAAAAACTAAAAGCATCATTTTACAATTATGTTGATAATATAATTTGTGTTTAAAAATAATACAATGGATAAGAAACGACTCCAGAGCATAGAAATATTTTCACTCAAACTACTGTCTCCTTTTACTCTCACCTGGAGATTATAGGGTGCAATAACAGCTATATCTTTGACTTGAAGTCCAGCCCCAGTAAGAGCTTTTATATGAAGAGCCACAATGTCTACTTCTCCTGTGGAGTTAGGGAATGCAGAATGAAGACAAAATTCAGAAAGAACATCATCGCCCAATCAGCCACTGCATTATACTTTATCTGACCGTGGACCAGAAAACCAGTTATAAGTAGCATGGGTATATTTGTAGCAACAGCCAAAGGGCCCAAAATCATTAGGATATTAAGTAAAGATCATGTTCAATGAAGATATTTTGTACATTTCCTACCGTTAATATATAAAAACTTTCTTTTTGTGAGTGGATGCAGCAAAATGGCGAACAAGAATGTCTGGAAACATTCAAATTACCTCCCGCTTTTTGGGAATTATCCATTCAAGTTTGGTATCCATGTAAAGCTTAGAATTTTCGCTTTCAGCTTTATCTACACTTCATAACGTCATTACAGCGGTAAGCCAATAGAGAGCGTTAAAACAAACCTGTTTCTTACCAACAGTTTGCTACACCGCCACTGACGGACAACCTTAAAGGCCATTTTCTCAAAATTTTGTTTCTTTTGCACCCTCAGATTCCAGATTTTAGTTTTATCTCTGCCTTTTTTTTCCTATCCTAACGAACCATACATCAATGGAAAGATTATTCATTTAACTTATTCAGAAGATGTATACATTTTGATAAATAACAAAAAAAAAAAAATCGACCCTTATGAGTGGTTTTGTGGTCCATGGTCACAAATGAAGGATGTGTTTGAATCCAATAACAACCTTGATTCCCTTTGGACTGCTCATCCGTATTTTCCATCTCACTAAGGCCACAACCTGCTGTGTCAATAAGCAAAAGAGGGATTCTGGTGTCTTCAACATCAGCAACCCCAACCAGGTCTCTGTGCGACATGGACCACATAAGAAAAATATTAAAAAGGGGGTGGGCCATGCAATACAAATGTATAAGCATCACATCACATAAACTTTTGTACATGGCTAACATATAAAATGATGTGCACACCTAAGCAAGTGTTTCTCCACTGACTGGTGTGCGATAAGTTTGCCCTCATACATCTGCTCTGAAGCCCACTGCATGATGGCGCTGTTCATCCGATACTGAGTGGTCAACATTCGGACCACTGAATCTCCATATTTCTTAATCAGACGTTCCATTAAACTCACAGACAGGCCTTTAGATGCTGCGCTGCAAAATAAATAACCTTATGTTATTCAGTTAATATATGAGTCAGGGCTTATCAAGAATAACAGAAACCAAAGAAATTTACAATTATTTTTAATGCAAATTCATTTCTATAGTGCTTTTCACAACTGCAGAAAAAAAATTCTGTCACACCTCTGTGATTTGATGGTGGGTGGCAGCTGCTTGTAATCCCCGGCCAGTATGCACTTGCGTGCTTTGAGAAGAGCGATCCAGCAGCTGCTCTCTAACGCCTGAGCACACTCATCTATCACCACCATGTCAAAATGATCATTAGGAAGATGTTTCAGAGGACCATTATCAGCGGCTCCTGTATAAAACAAATCACACGTCTAAGTTTATAACTGACAAATACAAACATAAAACCCAAGAAATGTTTACGCACCAGTGTTAGTTGCTAAAATAACATCCGCTCTCTTCAGGATCTGAGTGATCGCCGTTTCCTCTCTAGACCGGAGCTCTCGACGCAGCTCCCCGATTTCTCGTTTCACGTTGCTTCGCTGGCCCTTGTCACGGCCCTTCCTCATTTCACTCTAAGTCAATACATTTATTTTGTAATTTGAAGTATTATCACACCTTTTGTGTAGTACATACTCTGTCTACACTGGCTATTTATATTTATCTATGCAATGCCATTTAAAAAGCTTGACTTGTTCATATACTTGTGGCCATTTAAAGCTATTTAAAACAATTATGTTAAATTAAAATCTTACCAAAGCTTTGTCCATGTCCTTGCGAATATCAGCGATGATGTTGGTGTTGTCACTGTGCGCAAGCACGGCATCCAGTGAGTGTTTCTGAATAGACTCAAGCAGGCGGGCTGGATGACCCAATCTTAAAACTTTGACTTTGCTTCTCACCAGACGCTCCACCAAGTTATCAACAGCCACGTTAGATGGGGCACAGCAAAGGACCTGGTAACAATCATTTAGATGTTTAGCACATTTTTGTTGTCAAACATTGCATAAAAACACAATTCAATCATGAGTGTCATTTTTCATAATGTGACGTTTTAATAAACTGAATATACCGGAAGATATCGTGATCACCATGTGCATACCTTTTGTTCTTGTTTTACTGCCTGTAGGATAACTTCAACCACTGTCGTGGTTTTGCCAGTCCCTGGTGGTCCATGTATGATTGCGACATCTTTCTGAGAAATTGCAAATGCTACAGCCTCCTTCTGAGAATGATCTAACCCTGTGTTGTTAAATTCCAATGCACCTGCAATTGTTTAATAAAAAATATTATAAAACAAATATGTTATAACTCATAAACACTTTTATTTTTACTATAGCTGATACAATAGTCCTGTTTTTTGGCCTTTTCAACCGATATTTTCTTACGTTGATGTGATATTGTCCCTGGTTCTGAATAACCAAATAAGACACTGATCAGGTGAGATGCAGGACCACCACTGTATGAATTTAAAGACTTTAAGGCCCTGAAAAAAACACAGCACAGCTACATCAAATTAAATTCTACATCAGTAATATAATTCCCACAATTAACGGAGTAAAAAACAGTGCATGTAGGACAGATTTAATCAGTACAGCTTACTGAACAGATTTTCATGATACTAGACAAGAACTGAGATCTGCACATACTTTATGAGCCGCTTGTACGTGACATCATTCGCCAGCTTCATCAAATTGTAAAGTCCACCTCGGTCAAAGTTGATACCATCTTGTGTGTCATCAAAAGCCACTGTCAAGGATGTCTGAGTGATGCGTGTCACCACTCCTGAACCCAACTGAGATGGCTGACTCTGACCTTCTGATTGATACAAACCAATAATGTCCCCTAGGGAAAAAGAGCAAAGTAGAATGCTTAGTCAACGATTGAGTCAAATGGCTTTTTTTACAGGCTACAGGCTTTTTTTTAAAAACCAAAAATTTAGTATTCAAATTAATAATCCTTAAAACCAATATAAAGAGACAGCATGTCTTACCAGGTCCAAATGTGTTGCTGGGAAGAACTGAGGGTCCTATAATTTTTCTGGGTTCAAAAATGACTAAAAGCCTCCCATACATGCCAGTGTGCTGGCTTGCGACCTGAAGTTTCAGCAGGCACACTCCCTTCTGCTGTAAGGTTTTGAGAGATACGTTCTCCTGCCATGCCCTTAAAAAAATACAGTCAGGTTCTTTATGATTAAATCAAAGATTAACTCCAACAAGTGTAAAGTTGAACGCTATGGTGTCATTTACCGTGCTTCTTCTACCTCCGCTTCTCTCTCCTCTTGCAGGAGCTCAAGTGTCTTGGAAACAAATTCTTCAACCTCCATTGCCGTCACACCAGCACATAAATGATTGGTAACTCGAGAGGTTTCGGTACACTCACTATAACTCAAAGTAATGATTTATATTGTCACAGCTTTATAATTTAATACAATAATTTTCACACACGTGCACATATGAAGCTGTAATTTCACAGCGTTGACTTCTGTTTACGTATTACAGCGCATGATTTGGAACCGGTCCGTCTCCAAATTCAGTCCCATTATAAACAGTTGATCCAGTATAATCGTTCCTTCGTAAACAAGAGTAAAACAAAATATGAGAATTTTAGTACATTCATTGTTTTAATATTATGACACAAACTTATAGAAATATAAAACCTTTCCATGCCGATTTTTAAACACTTGGAACGGACTTTCTGCTCATGTTTTAGTGGGACTTCATTTTTTGTCGCACCGGTCATGCTGTGGGAGAACCATGGAATGTCAACGGTAAAGATCTACATGCAGCCTTGAATTTGATTCGGCTTGGATTTGCTATTGTTTTGTACCCTCATGAGGACATCCAGAAAGTAAGCTTTACTGTAATAATGGCTCGTGTGGTAAAAGTGTTTCGGACTCTACGGAATCACTGGAAAAAGTCCACTGTTGCTGTGTGTCTGCTGTCATATGGGGGACATTGGCTGTATGGAAAGCACTGGTTTGTATTTATTACATTTGCTCAACATAAAAACCCAGTTTTACACGAGTGACATGCTTTTAAAAAATAGTAGATGCAGATATATGTTTAACTTATGAGTGCTTTATTGATGTTACTTCTTTCTCTACAGTGACAGTGTGCTGCGACGGGAAGCATGCCTAGAGGCCAGGGTAAGAAGTGTTTAGTTTAATTATGTGTTTCATATAACAATTTGATCAGAACTTAAAGGTTCATCTGCAATAAAATATAGTGTATCTGGTGATTTTACAGGTGTTTGGTCAACAATTAATTGGACCACAGGAACATCTGAAGAAAGCCACGGTTATTCTGAATCCTGCTGCCTGCAATAGGTATTGTTATGTGAATAACCTTCACTGTCAGAAAATAATAAATTAATGCCGTATACAATGTCTAAATCAGATCAAATATTTATAGCATTTTTTTCTCTTTGCAGAAAAGCAAATAGTTTGTTTGAGAAAAATGCAGCCCCTCTTTTACACTTGGCTGGTATGGAGATTAAAATTGTGAAGGTATTCATACTTTACATTAGTTTAGGCAACATCATCTTTTTGTATGTAATAATGGCCATCAAGAATTACTATTGTTTTTTGGTATATTTAATCTGTGGATTTTCTTTAACAGACCGATTATGAAGGCCAGGCCAAAAAGCTCATGGAGTTAATGGACCAAACAGATATACTGATAATTGCTGGTGGTGATGGGACATTACAAGAGGTACCCTTACAATCCTCAAATGTAAAATTAATGTTTTTACCTTTGAGAATTATTCAAATGTTTCCACATGTTCTATTTCACATAGGTGATAACTGGCCTACTGCGTAGAACTGATGAGGTATATTTTTGTCATATGTCTGTTATTCATACTGTACCAATAAAGTACAAACTAACTATCTACACTTTATGCTGTTTGTGTTGTTTTTATGAATTTGACCGCTTAAATCACAGGAGACCTTCAGTAAAATACCAATCGGTTTTATTCCTCTGGGTTTCAGTAACTCTCTGAGTCAGAGCCTGCATTTAGTTTCTGACAACAAAGTACAGTAAGTCTCACATAAATAACTATGAAAGATTATTCAGCAGTGAAATGTATAATTCTGTGTTGTAATTGTAAGTTTCTGATCTCCAGACACATTACCACAGCAACCCTGTCGATTCTTAAAGGAGTAACAGTCCCCCTGGATGTTCTGCAGATAAAAGTGAGAAATGCACAGGCATTACATAGAGAACACATTATATGTTTTACGCAGTGTTGATTGTGTAATTCTGTTTCTAGGGTGAGAAGGAGCAGCCAGTGTATGCCCTGTCAAGCTTACGCTGGGGTGCATTTAGAGACGTTGCTACTAAAATAAGCAAGTATGTTGCCGTTAACCTATATTCAGAGCATAAATGCAAATATATTTTTTTTTTCTTATTAATAATCTTATGTTTTCCCACTTTTGTTAAGATATTGGTATCTTGGACCTTTAAAAACAAGAGCAGCACACTGGTTTAGTACACTAAAGGTAAGTGCAGTTCTTGTAAAGAATAGTTCAGTTGCGTTGTGTATCATCTACACTCATATAAGAGAACAATTAATCAGGATGTCCTCTTCACCCCAAAGGAGTGGCCACAGATCCACCAGGCATCCCTGTCCTATATGGGTCCGGTACCACGACCACCTGACCTGCCCGCTGAGAAACCATCCCGACCCAACCTTCTTTACCGCATCCACCGCAGACTGAAGAACTATTGGAACCCTCCTATTGAAGGTATTTTAACAATGTGTTTCAGCCCGTTGTTCATTTATATTTCTTTTTATAGAATGTGAATGTTAATGCTACTAAACCATAACCCATAGCTGATTGTGTTGTGATTCATTTCTGTTGTGTTGTAAGAACCATCAAAAGAGCCAGAGCCCGAGCAATGGGAGAACAAAGAGATCTCCACAATGGAGTTGTCAGTTAGCACACACAATAAGAACCCTGTTAAAAGAGTGAGTTATCTAAAAAACTAACGCAATAGTGGTTTAAGAAAATAATGTTTTACATATTAAATTAACCCTTGATGGCATTTTTTTCTGCTTTCTTTAGCGTGTAGATGATTCAATGCTGATAACTCTGGAGCCAGACAGCCTCACGGTTGGACAGTTTATCAAAGAAGGGTGAGTATCATATACCTCTAGTAAGACATTGCATTTCTCCCTGATTTAGAAAATGAGTTGGTGGGTTTCAATGATGTATGATCAATGTTGTGCAGAACCAAAAAAGCAGTGGACCCAACGGAACTTACAGAAAATTCCTTGCAGCTAGAAGCCAGTGCTGCTTGTCTCAATCTCCCCAAGGTTAGTGTGATTTTGTTGTGAGGTAATTTGTTTAAAAAAATGGAGTCTGTCAGGCTATGAACGATTATAGAGAACAACTATTGGTTCTTATAGTAGCTTTTCTCAGATTTGTACTGTGATATTTGCCTTTAACTATTTGAACTCTTCTCCTACCCATAGGAGGGCGCTGGCTTTTATGACATTGACAATGAGGAATATGAGGCAATGTCTGTGGAAGTGAGAGTGTTGCCACGGAAACTGAGGTTCTTTTGCAGTGAAGAGCGCAAAGAGCAGCTTGCACAAGCTCTTTGACAACAGCGATGTGATGTCGGTTATGTAAATTTGTCGACAGAATGAATACTGCTGATCTTTTCACAATGTATAAGACACTCAGTCCTGTTTTTAATACCACAAGGTACTGGAACAAAACAGCAGAGTCAAATGAACTTTCTTGTGTTGTAGTTGGTTAATCAAGCATGTGTCATTGTACAAATTGTTTTTGTACCCTAATGGACGTCTTAAGACTTCATTGTGGTAAAATTTAATATCATACCTCTTATGTTTGATGTTTGTGACAAGCAGTACATTCAAATGGTGTGTAACTGAGACGGTGGATTTCATTCGAGGAGATCAGGAAATAATACTTTACTCTTTATAGTAGACAAAGACCCTTTAGAAGGATTAACGTTAAGTGAATATTAAGTTTCTAGTATTCAAATGAATGTTATCATTAAAGTACAAAGACAACTCTGGATCTTGCTGAGAACTGAAAATAGTACATTGTTTTAAAATTCTGACCCGATAAAGACCCAAAAATAAATGTATTATTCTCCTACCTCTTAAACGTTTTTGGATTTTTGTCAAATGTAAAAAAATTATACAAACACAACTTGTGGTAGAAAAAGAAACCATTTATTTCAAAACCGCAGTGAATAAGAATCACTTGCTTTAAAACAACAGATACATGCTGTTAGTTTGTATTACTCTCTGTAGGTAGTGTGTGAGATAGAGGCATTACACTAGTGATCTGTGACACTAGTAGTGTGAAAATCAACATTCATTTAGCCTGTTATTGTGACAAAGACTGGATATAACATTAAGATATTCCACAAAAACAAATAAATGTATACATTCACAATACGAGACAATTTAACCTGTACAACTATATTACATGGCTGCTAAACATACATTCTCCATCTTTCAGAACAGGAGGACATTAAACAACCAGCCTTCATCCTATAAGAGGATTGTTTAAAAGATTTCTAATACAAAGGAAATTTCTCTCTTAATTTCTCTGAAATGTACAAAAATTCACATTTAATCATTAAATCCTTGAAATCAACTGGACATTAACCATTCCAGTAGTATTCACGGTTAACGGAACGTAGTATTGCATTTAATACATTTTTATCTTTATTAAACTGTGCCAGACCTGAGTGCCAGCACTCACTCTTGAAATTGAGTACTTGATTTCTTCGTACTCAGTATTTAGTGAACGGTTTGAAAATTCATCTATGTTTCACACTCTGTCTAAATGGACATTGGATTTAATGTAAACAGAAACAATTACTTTTCATATATAATGTTTTTAAATTTCATCTTGATTAATACAGTTTATGTATCATTTGAACAGTGTTAAGCATCCAGTTTGGGTCTTCCTAGAACAGAGCAGAGCTCTAGAAATACATAACATAAAAGTACACGCAAACCCATTATCAGTCCGCTGCTGTTATCCAGCAAAAGAGCAACCCCAATACAATGAAATAAACACACCTACATGATCACCTCATAAATTCTTTCACAAGTAACAGATTTAAGACAGAAATCACATTCATTACTCCAGAGAACATTAAATGACTCTTAAAGCTGAACATTTCTGTGTCTGTTTGTATTAAAATGTATAATTTACATTCAGTACCAAGTGTGATTAAAGGCTTATCCAGCAAAGAACAGGTTTCCTGCTTTACCACATTAGTTTTCACTACGATAAGATTTGCTTAACAGGACTAGGTGATTTAATCCCATTTTTTCAGCACAGTTTAATAAGTGAATGTAATCACCAATTCTTGTAAAAGAGAATGACGGGATAGACCATAAAATGTCTACTGTCACTGATAGTATGAAATAAATAAGAGTTAACCGCCCTACGCTAACACTGAAATGAGATGGACCGAAAACCTTCTACAGTGTTGATTGTTCCATTTCATCATACAAATCAATAAACAGTCTCTGTCAAAAAAAACAGCTTTTATGTAGCAAAACTGACTTGGTCCATGCATAATAGATCAGAAATAAACCTCACTGTACAAGGAACAGACGGAAAACACTGACATATGTCTGTTGTATTCCAAACAAAATAAATGTTCAATAAATGTACACGAATATGATTAGAAAATGTGACGAGAACAACAGCACTGTAGTGAAGAAATATGCAACAACCAAAAAAACGTTAGAAATACAGACATTCAAGGCCGACCGTCGTTACCAGCAAAAAAATATCGATCCAGGTCTGAGAGTTCTTCCCTTGATGGATTGAGGATTTCATCTATTCTCTGGTGTCCGCATGAAGCTGATTTATCCACTGGGGGACGTCACAACAGTTCCCCATGACAGCACTGGCTAAAAGAACAAAATTACAACTGAAGACCACACATTAGAAGCAGTAGAAAGAGGCACAGAGATCAGTTTCTTCCTGTTTTGGGTACAAGCTTAGGCAAAGTTGAGAAGAGCTCCGGATGGCTAGAAAGATATTAAGAACACAGACGGACAGACAAGCAGAAAGACTTCACTCAGTTGGCTGGCTGCAGAGTGCACAAAAGGCCAGCAGACAAATTGTTGGTGTTGGCAGTGTCAGTGTCGTCCAAAAGGGTCAAGAATGGCTCCTGCGATAGCCGAGCCAGAGAAAATGAAGCAGGCAATGTGTTAGACAGCCCTCAACAGAGCACATGCTCCACAGATAGAGACAAAAAAACGTTGTCTTACGGGCAGCAGGGGTTGTCGATAACCAGCATGACATCGATGCCGTAGACCTCTAGCAGGTCGACGAGAAATCCACGGTCGCCCTGAGGATCCAGCCCCATGGCTCTCACTTGTTCAGCGGTGAGGGTTGAATCAGCGCTCGCTGCCACCTCAGACAGCGTCTGGAAGATTCTGTTATTCTGCTCCATGAAGAACCTGAGTGAGAAGGAGAGGGAGATTCAGATCTAGGTTTGATGGTCCTAACTTGCTGTAAGGAACAGGTTAATTTAACAGATATTGTTTGTATGAACACTATGACTGAAAAAATTGTCCATAGCAATCGTCTTTCAAAACATTGATTGTAACTAAACAAGTGAAAAACTAAACACAGTAAATATGAGTTTATCACACCAACAAAACCTATTCATCAGAATTGTCCTATTATTAACACTGATGGGTTTTGTTAAAGTGACAATGCCTAAACATAAACTGTCATCACTGTGCAGTGCTTACAGAATAAAGAGATCCTCCTCACTAGATGTGCAGTCTCCATCCACCTCCTGAGAGTACAGCAGCAACTGCCTGCGAAGATATCATCTTACTACGCATCTTACTAGACTTTATAAGGAAAGAGTACATAAATTGAGCAACAAATATTTCACACATTCATTACATAAAATACACTTCCTTAAAAACAGCCCACAAAAACAGAACAGAAAATTACATACAAATGATTTACCTAAGTAAGAGTTATAAAAATCCCATTCTTTATATAATGTGTTGGTGTAACAATTGACATTTATAGAAAAAAAAATCAAATATGAGCCTATTTTAAATTGAAAGAAATTTAATTTATTTCCTACTTTTTATTTATTGGGCTGTAATACTTTTGCACACACAAAATAAACAAAACATTTTGAATTTGTAAGCTAATAAACTTTTGCACATCTGGATAGTGCAGGTGCAAAAGACAATATGAGAAAAATACGGTGCCATATCTTGCACATTTTTATTAGATAAACTAATAAAGATATTCCTATTTCTCATGCATGTCTTTCTGGTTATAAAAGGCGGGTTTACCTCTGTTCGCAGAGCTTGCGATACTTCTCTCTATCGGCACTGTTTAGTCTGAGCAGAGGCTGGAGGCTTTCTCTGTGTGTCTTTACATTCTGGTTGTCAATGTAGACATCATATAACTCCTTCTTTTCCTCAAAGATCTTCTCTGTTGTACCTGTATACAAACAAAAAAACAGGAAAGTTTGTTTATTTTGTAACCACACTTCCAATGGAATGAGAAGGTACTTTTCATTCGGACCAGTTCTCCAGGTCTATATAGTAACAAGTTAAAAACGATTAAAGATTGCCTCTTCCTCTAGACTGTGGATTAATTCTGGAATTAAAAACACTTAAATTGAATTTAGTTCTTAAATTTCTTGACAGAGACACTTACAGGCAACATAAGACAGCTCGGTCTCAAGAGCTGTGATGTCAGCCACATTGATGTAGAAGAAGGGGCGGAGCTCCGGAACTGAAACCCCCATCCCAGGAATAGACACGTTCGCAAGACAGCAGCAACAGTAAACTAAAATATAATATAATACACAATTAGTCAAAATACAAAGTACAGAAAACAATGAGTTGTAATGCAATATTTTTTTTACAAATGCATGTAGTTATGCGATGTACTGTAGTGAGATCTTTCTCACTGGGTTGGCAAGATATGCAAAGAACTGATGGCCGCCACATGTTAACATGCTTGTACATGTAAAGTGGATTTCCAATCTCACCCCGATAGCAGACCACGCCGACAGGGGGAGGAGAGAATATGAGGATGCGTTTCCTTAGCAAAGCAAACTTCCATAGCACCATGATCTGCTCTCCAAAGAAGCGGATGAACTGGGACATGCAGCCAGCCGGGTGTGTGATCTGATAGAGAACAGAAAAGCTCAAAACTAGCATATTATAGCTTATTTATTGATGATACTGAAAATACAGACTGAACACACGGACACTTACAAACATAAAGGTTTGTACGATTTAGGTCTATAAAGTCTAGTCTCATTCCACTAAGAAAGGCTTTGTCCTGAGAAAAATCTAATTGAACTCAAGTATACATCAGCACATTTTTCTGACATTACTCTTGACAATAGAGGACCTTGTAGTTTGTGAACTGCAATCCTTATATCACAATAGTTCTCTTTTCACCAAGCAGAACATTGAAGTGCCGTGGCCTAGTTTTCATTAGAAAGTAGACAAAGTCTTATGTAATTAATTATATATGAGCGATTGTTACAAACAGTACAGGCTAAAATGTTGTACTTTCAAATTGTTAGTAGGTACAAATGAAACTGGGTGCAAACCTTCATTTCTGGATGCATGCAGCGGTTAACTATTGGCACAAGAGCACTGGATGGGCAGGCTGTGACCATACCATTCCCTCCTGGTGGCAATATCGCCTTCTTATCCTCGTAGAAAGCTTCCAATGGAGAGTACTGGCCAGGGCATTGCAGCTGGTGACTACAAGAATAAGCAAGAAAAAACACTCAAAGTAAATGAATTATGACAACACAAGAACATTCTTACATAACTAACACATTGGATTAGAGTGCATTTTGATATTGTTTATCATTCGAGCACAATAGTAAATTCACAGGTGACATAAAATCCAAGTAAAATAAATTCTATGTGACATCAAATACTTCTCAGAGGTTATGTTTAATAGATTTCAACATCATACAATAGAAATGTAAGTGTGATAAGACGTTTAGCAGGGAGAAACTCACCGGACCTGATTCTCCAGGAAGTGCATGTAACGGTACAGTAGTGTGTAAGAAGTAGACAAAATGCCTACAGATTTCATCCGAGCCCCTCGCTCCAGCTCGCTCTCTACCGGCATGTTGGCAAAGCATGCTAGTCCAAAATAACAGCCTTTACGGAAATATCTAGAGATAGATAAGAGCACATTTCTGCTTGATGTATACACAACGTGGGCACTAAATCACTGTCAAATACTGTTTGGGTCATGGGACAGAGTTATACAATAAATAACTACAAACAAACATTTGTCACATGATCACAAAAATGAATCTTAAACCAGACATAAATAACACAAGCCGTCATGCACAATGTGCCCCTGAACCAAATGTTCAATTATAACTTGCTAATTCTGTGCTGCACCATTATTTAACATATAAAATGAATGAATGAAACGAATCGTATAACTTCAATAATACATGATATTTAAGTATATATAATAAAGATCTACAAAAAAAAGGTTCCCACATGAAGTCACTCGAGATCCGATGGGAGCCACTAGCCATTGACTTGAACTCAACACCCTCTAGGTTGACATCTTCAGGTAGGCACCATTCGATCATGTTTCCTGTTAAAGACACAACAAGGCCTTTTAAACCAATGTGAAGCTGCTAAACCGGGTTGTAATCTAATAACGTTTGCAGACAGACACAAAACCTCTCTTAATGCATCTCAGCTGACCTCCACATGAATGAGGAAGTGAGATACAGTACAGTAGCCCAGATGATGACTGTCGGCAACTCTCACTCACTCACTTATTCAAGTGACATTATTCCATAATAAAAAGGGGATCTGTCACACGCACAACCACGCATGGTATGGGAAACCTCACCCGATCTTGTGTCGAAAGTCACCACGAACACAGCAACAATTTGATCTTTCTCTTCCCATTCGGCGATTCTCCGGTCTCTGACGGACAGTCCGTGAAAGGTACAATCTCCTTCCTCATCAGTAGCGGAATCGTCTCCCCCGGGGCCGCCGTGTTTACTGGGAGAATCTGCACTTTCACCTAACACAGCTGCTGCGATGTGCGTTCTCGCCGGGCTGGTGCTCTGCGATTTATCTGCCCCTACGCCGCCCTGAGCCGGGTAATTCGACAAACCGGATTGCAATGTCTCTGCTGACGGAACAGACGAGGCAAGTTCGGCCGGAGGGATCTCCTCCCAGTCCAGCAGCGGAGCGCGATCGGACTGCTCCACCATGTTTGTCGATATTGACTATCGGGGAAAATCACAGAGGAGTCGCACCGGTACGGTACAGCTCAGGCAGAGCTATAAACGACTACACGGGAACATAGCGGTTGCGATGCACAGGATATCAAAATGTAGTAATCGTACGGGGTAACTGACGCTACCCCGGGCGTACTCTGTTTTGATGATGTCACTCACTTCCGTTCACGTGGTGTAAGAGGGTTCTTGTGATCCCACCCCAAAAATAAATAAACGGTGTCAAGTCTTGCTTTTTTATAACAGCGAATGACTGATACCCCAGAGGTTTATTTTGTTGTCGTTTTCCTGTATTTGATTAGAAAAATAAATAAATAAAAGTGTTTGTATAAGTGATTCTTTGTCGTCTTTTGAGGTAATGGTTAGCAGAAGTAATTAAGGGCAGTCATACGGTGTGTTAGACTTCGCGCTGCACTGCGCAGACTCATGGGCGAATGACATCACAGTGCCGCGATACTTTGCTGTTTACACGCATTTTGGTCTGCGCAGTGTCGAGCGCCTAAGCTCGTGCCACTCCGCCCATAGTTAAAGGACCTGATTCCTCATTAACATACACGCGCCAAGTTCGTCAAGTTCAAGCGTGGTGTCAGACTAGCTCGTCTCAGGTTAAGTTTAATTTGCGTTTATGTTGTTTAAAACTCATGATCCTAGAACGCGTGTAAGTATATTGTGAGCGAATTGTCTGTCCAGCTTACCACAATGAGTAAACTAGTAAACTCCTAACGTTACCGAAGGAGACTTGCATGGGATGTATTCATATAACTTGTGGTTGTCAACATGTAATCAAATATTTCATCAGTGCAATGTTTTACTGGGAAAAACATTAATTATGCATTTGTAAATAACGATGCATTTGTGACTTTAATTTTTCTGACTGCAGTGGCTTGAAATGGCCTCTGTGAACGCAGTGCAGCAACATCTCAACTTCTCCAGCAGTGGTGAGGAGGACAGCAGTGATAATAGTTTTGATGAATGGACGCTCAGGAGTATTCCACTTCGTAGCCCTTCCGCAGCCTGTCAGACACCCCGAGTTCAGCGCCACCGTACCCTGAGTGTCACTGTTTCTCCATCCATTCCCACTTCTCCCATACCATACAGTGCCTGGAAAAAACTCAGGCTATGTGACTCACCCAGTACACCAAAGGTGAGGGTAATCTGATAAATTTGGAGATCTGTTAAATCATCCCAATTCACTAATATCAAACTTCTATCTCTTTTAGAGTTTGCTGTCTAAAGCAACCCTCCCTTGCTCTAGCACCAAGCCATGCCGCAGTCAAAGAGTACTTCGTTTGTCTACTGCTTTTGACCGTTTACCCTCAGTAAACGTCAACCCTTTTACGCCGGACACTGTGAACAGGAACCGTGAGCGCCACAAGAGGAAGAGCCAAAGGAGTGATGAGGATGATGATGATGATGTACAACGGTACCGGCAAGACCTTTAGTAGAACCTTTGTGAATTCCTGCATTTTCTTTCTCATGAATGTTTATTTCAACAGATTAAAAGAAACTCAGAACTTGTCCGATGATGAACATTTTTATCTTCCATCAAAGGTACGGTTACATTTTTTTTTTCTAATTCATTGTCTCATAGAATTTCACAATCCCTAATAAAGATTTGGCAAATCTCTTTTCTCTGTCATACGGTCTCCCATCTGTCTGCTCTCAGAGGCCAGCAGTGTCAGCCCGCATGCTGTCACGTTATGAGAGCGAGTTTCTAGAGCTGAGCTGCATCGGCGTGGGCGAATTTGGTGCCGTGTATCGATGTGTAAAGAGGCTGGATGGCTGTATGTACGCCATCAAGCGCTCACGTAGGCCAATCGCAGGCTCCGCCAATGAGTGAGTCAGCACTGTCAACCGCACAATCATATATTGTTTATTATTGTTGGAACGAACTGTCCTATACATGCTTTCTTCAGAAGTCTGGTCTAATTCTCATTTTATGAGGAAGTGACATGTATGTGTCATGTGCATCCCAATTTCTAGGTTTTTGAAAGGTTTTGTATTTTCAGGCAGCTGGCCTTAAAGGAAGTGTATGCCCATGCAGTGCTGGGGCATCATCCTCATGTCGTCCGTTACTACTCTGCGTGGGCTGAGGATGACCACATGATTATACAAAATGAGTACTGTGATGGTAAGATCGCACAGAACTGTTTTTGTTTATCGGTTATGGTTAATGTATTGCCTTAGTGAAGAAACTCACACAAGGTATTTTTGTAGGTGGTAGCCTCCATGATGCCATAACTGAAAAGGGAGAGCAGGGGGAGTTCTTCAGTGTGCCAGAGTTAAGAGATCTGGTCCTCCAAGCATCCATGGGACTTAAATACATTCACAGCTCCGGCCTTGTGCATCTTGACATCAAACCCAGTAAGCTTTGTATTTCGTTTCTTGCTTGCCTCTACCACCTGTTCTAAACAAATAATGGTAATATGTTCATCATTTTCAGGTAACATTTTCATCTGCCGTCGACCCAGCTCTAGTGCTGGTGGAGAGGGGGAGAGTGAGGAGGATGATTATGATGAAAGCCCCTCCTCTGGCGTGGTGTATAAAATTGGTATCTGGCCTTATCCCTTTTTACGAATATTTTTTCAGCCTCAAGATGGAAAAATCTAATACGGATGCTTATAGCAGATCTCATTGGTTTGATGTTTTATGTTACTAAGGTGACTTGGGTCATGTGACATCTGTCTCAAGCCCTCAGGTGGAGGAAGGGGACAGCCGTTTTCTGGCCTATGAGGTTTTGCGAGAGGTGAAACTTCTACTTTAACTCATCCCATTGACTGTTATCTTAAATACTACAGCTATGAACTTTTAATGTACTCTCTTGCCTACAGGACCTTACTCATCTTCCTAAAGCAGATATTTTTGCACTGGGGCTTACAGTGTTATTAGCAGCTGGAGCTCCACCACTTCCACAGAATGGAGATGATTGGCACAGCCTTAGGCAGGGACAGCTACCCAGTCTGCCCCAGGAGTTAACACCCCCCTTTAAAGACCTCATAAAGGTATATTTGTTCTTCATGTAGCCCAAATCATTACATTTTGCTTAACATCCCACTAAAGAGCAATCTTTTAGTCAGGTCAAGTACATTCAAACATGTGTTCGAAAACCAAATAGTGTACTTTGAAGGTTTTTTTTACAGTCCTCCAAATGAATTCCTAATTTCTCAGTATTAAAGAAGTCCCCTTTATATTCATGTTCTACCAGAAGGGGGCATCAAAGCAACATAAACAACCTGAACAGTGGATTCATTTGTGTTTCTCTGATGCAAAAATTGCATTTGACAGACTATGTTAGATCCTGATCCTACTTTAAGGCCATCCGCATCTGCCTTGTGTCGGCACAATGTACTGCGCAAGGAGAGGACGGGAAAACTAGCTGCACAGCTTCGCAGAGAGCTTAATGTGGAAAAGTTCAGAACAGCGGTGCTGGAGAGGTATTTGGTTATTGAGCTTTGAAAATATATGCACTTCCCCCCCCCCCATGTGGTTCCTAATTATTAGGCTATATTTATTTCCTCCAAGGGAACTCCAGGAGGCCCGACTGGCTGCTACCTCACCCCAGCAGTCATCCCAACCAGGGTCTCTTCCAAGAGCTGGGAGGAAGCTTGTGGGCCGAAGTGCTGCTCGATCTGTGAGCTTTGGTTTCCCTGGATATTAGCACTGAATTTATTTAGCAATGGATTTGTCATGTACTGTTTATGCCAACAGTCCTACGTACACTGAATGCAATAGAGTCAGACTTTTGATTACACGGGGTTATGTGAAGATGACACATCATTTTAAAAATGGACCACAGTTATGCTTGGTACATAATGCAGTGTACTTAAGGTTGACTGTTTGCTGTTTAACATTGCATGTTTTTATGTCAAAATTGTTTTTTTAATTGTAAATAAAGATTTTAAGTGTTTTGCAGAGTAATGTTTTATACCTGTTCAAGAATTTAATTTATAACTTTACTGAACACTATTGACTCCAAAGGCATTGAGTGTTAGGCTCTTTTTAAAAGGGTAAAAGTGTCCCTCAGCTCTGCCTCAAAATCGGATGGGCCCCCTTATCTAACATTTCCAGTGACAAGACAACGAAAAATTCGTTTCCAAAAACCCCCGTGCCTCATTGACGATGGGTTAAAAATAGTCACGTGTACACTTCATGACAGGCATTAATAGCATTAACCTTGTTCAAATAAATCAGTTTATTTGACCAGAGCAATTTAAAACAACTATTAAACAACACTTTTACTAGTCCGATTATGTCGGATCTCCGAAATTGTTTCTAAGCCACGCCCCCTATCCCTGCTGCGGATGCGTGTCATCATTCATCACACGAGTGAAGGAACGCGCGGATTTTTCCCCTGAAGTTCTTCAGTTGTTTATTCAGGAGGTAGAAATCAACTGTTAGGTTTGACTTGCAATTTACGTAAGTAACGGGTGTTTATATTTCATTGAAACGTATATAGAAATGATTTACATTTGATCTAAAGCAGCACAAATAGTTTAAACGACATCTTTAATCACTGGCACGTTTACTACTAACGTAACATCGTACCTCAGGTCAGTCTCCAGTGTTTACATACGGCACTTCATGCAATTTCAGTGTAAACAGCCGTTGCGATGTTTTATTTAGCTAGAGAGACAAACGTCTTATTTATAGTTGTATTTTAATATCGATATTCCGCTGGGTTTAACGTTGACTGTTTCGTTAGAGACTTTATTTACTGTGCAGTTTAAATAGAAGTTGTAGCTAAATGTATTCTTGCTCTTACTGTCAAACACATGCTGACTCGAGCTTCTTGACAACAAGAGACAAATTATTCTCCTTTACTAGAATCAATTGAGCCAACAAAATTGGGAAAAAGTTATCTAGTAAACAACTGGGAGTAGAAAAGCAGGTGTTAGCCAAGTAACGTTAGCTTTTTTTAAACAGTCACTGCGATTTATTGAACTGTATTGTTAATTAAACTATTAATATTGCCTTGCATGGTTTAGTATTAATACGGTCTTGCATCAGGAATACGAAGATTAAGACCTTTTTAATATGCTGTAAAAACAACCATTTGACTTCTTCCTAGGTCCATTGTTCAAGTTAGCAAACAATTGTTTATGGTCTGTTATTATTATGGAAACTGCTCACTTGTATTATTTATCTTCTTTAATTGCAGAGTACTTAGATGAGGTCTGTATGTCCTGTTTAGCAATGGACCGTAACAAAAATGTTGACAGTTTTCCGGAGACGTCCCTTGTCCTCCTTACCTTCCTTCAGCACAAAAGCTGCCAAAATGACCTTGATGATCTCAATGAAAATCTAAGATGGAACACCAACCACAATTGCATTGAGAGTGATGATGAGTTACAAACCGATGGACACAGTTTCGACTATAGAGACCTTTTACAGGATCTTCAGCACCAAGTTCAGCCTCGTCTGCCAGGTATTATTTGGATTAATTGTTGGGCACGTTTTTTACAGTCATCTCAATGTTAAAAAGTATCCCAATATACAGTACTTCAACGCACCTTATTTTATTAACTGATCTTACTGTATGATTATGGTCATTCGAGTGAAGTAAATGCAAAGTATTAGTTTAATGCAGTGTGCCTTGTCTGGCATTGTCACGAGTGTAAAAACTAGTTTGACTAAAAAGTATTTGTAATGAAAGGCAATATTTGGCAGAATTTTTTATGACTTTTTTGCATTTGTAAATAAAGGGGTCTTTCAGTCATATAGATTTTGCTCCCATTGATGTTTGTTGGCACTACCCTACTGTACTTTTCCATTGTAGTCAATGCTGAAGAGGCTCATGCAGCAAGGGAAATGGCTGCCGAGCTGATCAGAATTGCAGACTTGTTGGAACACGGAGCCCTCTCTCAAGCTGCTGACAGTCTAACCAAGAAACTCAAAATCTCTCCTTTGCAGGTTAGAAACAAATCTGATCAGTTTAGATTGCAAAATTATTTAGTTAATTATCTTATTTTGTTTTTGCAGGTTTGGTCAGACCATCTTTCTGTAGGAGTAAAGAGTTTGCTTCACCAAGTGCCTGGTGCCAGAGAGTTTAACAAAGAACTTGTGGAGATGGCCTTTACTTTTGCTCTTACGAAGACGGTCTGTGAACGTGTGCCCCGTTTTCTCTTTCATCTATATGATGTTGTGGTTCAGTATTTCATACCCCATAGCCCCCAATGATCTTTTTCCAGAGCCAATGTACATTTGTATATCTTTTCACTCCGTAAGAATGAACGACCAATGTATTTTTGTGTGTTAATGTCACTTTCAATAAAAAAATGTTTATCATCCATGTGTAAAAATGCATTGTGTTTACTTTTTGTCATTCTTCTAAATGTTTTAACACCGGGCAGAAAAACTGATGAACAAAAATTGATGAATCGAATAAACTGTTCTATCATAACTTAAGTTAACTTGACCATAATGGAATTCAGTGTCAAAATAAAACACTGTTTACAGTATTGTCCTATCGAGATCACATGAGGCCTATTGCACAAAATGCGATGAACAAACTACGGGTTGCAGAGTAAGTTAACTTTCGGGATGACAAACCAGTAAAAACCCAACATGTGTAGATCAGGTTCAACCATTACAGAATTTTTGGTATAAACATTCTGTCAACTCCGGTTTTCTCCAGAGTTTGTGTGGCGAGCACTCACCTCAAGAGTACAATCGGTCTAAACAGGAACTTGCCCAGGTATAAACCGAAAGTGGCTTTGTGCAAAAGGCCTAGTGTGATTCTTTTGTGAAAAACATGAGTCAGACCAGTACTAAATACAGGAACTGAACCTCAGTGTATCTATTAAATGATATTTTTGGCCTTTTATTCTAATTGTAGAGTTTTTGCATGAACAAATTTATGCTCAAATCAATACACAAAAGACCAGGTGTTCCCCTAACAGAAGATGTTTTTATTTCACAGCTTTTTTTCAACAGTACAAAACACTTGAATAATAGCACTTCTTTTCTGTGTTGAGATCGCTCACTCCTGACAACAGGTGGATTTTGCCTGTAGTGTGACTTCTGCTCAAGTTTTTTCTTGTTTTGATCAGCATCTATCGGATAGGCACAAAGCTGGGAAAGGTGGTGACAGGAATGTACTTAGGTCTTAAATCATAAAGACAAACAACAGCACAAAGTACAAGCAATCAGGTAGTCTTGGAGGTGGAAAAGAGACTATACTTTGTGCTATGTAGTACAAGAGAGAAAACAATAGTAAAGGTGTTATTCTACTGATTCCAATCGAATTAAAATGTCATGATTTACTTTTATGGACAATTTATGAGGCATTCTGGTCCCCAAACATGAAGTCACAAATCAGCATATAATCTCTGCAATGTATCCTGTAGAAAATATTTTTTACTGTAGCACTACTAAATTAATTTATATATTCTGTTCATGTTTATCTGAAACACAGTGGTTTATATATACAATTAAAAGCCTGTCCTTTATCACATTCGTATTTAAGTATGCACAGTTTACTGAAAGCAGTACAGTGAAAGTGCTGTGCTTTTGACCCAGAATCAGGGACAATTTATAAAATGCAAGATAGAAAACTAAATTTGACTTTCTTTTTCCTGATATTACATAAATTCAGTCCATTGTGGCCTGTTGTCATGACAAATCTGATTGTGCTGGTGTATTTTTTTCACACACACACATACACAAACTAACAAAAAAACATTACTACATTATTTATATATCGTACCGTCCTTTTGTACTGTAAAGAAAAGTACACATGATGAATCGCTTTACATTGAGCAATGATGATCCATTGACTAAACTATGTGTTATGACATCACAAGGAGTTTCCCTTTAAAGCTGTGTGACCTAGATTTCTAATTTTAGTTTTCAAAAGGGGGAATTTACAAAAACCCCTGGATTCAAGTCTCATCCGGAATAATTAATTGTTATTTAAATTTACAGTAGATTTATACGAATCAAATGCATAGATACTCCAGCATCAAGCAAAACAATCTCTAGTATATGACAATGGTTTGGGACACCACAGTGGTTAAAGAAAGAATTCACGCAAAACCAAAATATATCTGTAAAAACTATAAGTTTTGTACTTCACAATTAAATTCAGATACACAAAGTAAAATCATATCCATGCAGTATCACGCAAGCCTGTGCTTTAAAATGAATTAATCTAATTAATTATAAATAATAACAAACACACTTTACTAAAGAAACTAAATGAACTATGTCCATTAAAAGTTAACAGATCAGAAGCCTTCATGTTGAAAGTTAAACAATCAGGCAAAATCTAGGTCACAGTCAGCAAACAGCTCACAGTTGTTCACTGATACAGCACAACAGTAACATCAAATCACCAAAACAGGTGTTTTTGCATCCACCCAGTCGTTAAGCTGGTTTAAAGAAACTAAGCCAACAAATGAACATGATCAAATAAAAGCCAAGAGAACAGACAAGAAAATGGTATGACACAAAGACGAGGAGTATTTGTCTGATAAAGTGCAGCTTATGGCAGCACAGTGGCCCAGGCTTCCATAAGGGCAAAAGAGACGGTGACATTACAGACAGTCATGGACTTCTTACTTCTTCCTATAGGCCAATACTCCACAGGCCAATACTGCAGCGATAGCCACCAGGGCAGCACCACCATATAGCAGCACAGGGAGATCACAGGACTTTGGTTGTGGCACAGACTGCTTCTGCACCAGGTGCTCGGTAGAGGCCGAGAGCTCTTGAGCTGTAGAGGTGGTCTTCTGCTCAACCCCTGGAAGTACCTCTTGTTCTAGGGTGGCTTGGACAGGTTTCGGTTCTAGATCGGGTGGTGGGACGATGTTAGAGAGAAGACGAAAGGATGTTGATTGTGGCTCCACAGGAGCCAAAAGAGGATCAGGCTTAGACTGAAGTTCAGGTTCAGGCACAAGGATCGAGGTGATCGGAGTAGCAGCATGATGGGTTAAATTCTCTTTCTCCACTGAGGCTGGAGGTGGAACATCAATTACTTTAGGGGTAATCTCAGAAACAACGTTTGGTTGCTCTACAGACACAGATGGCTCTGGTGGCACTTCCTCTCTGACAGCAGCGAGCTCACTCTCACTGCCCAGCACACTTAGAATACTACTCTGAAGTTCCGCCTCCTCCATCGTTTCTCCACCCTCCTCTAGCAGTTCAGCGTCTTCGCGTTCCACGTGGACGATGTCAGAGTTCGAGGAGTTGTTCTCGCTTTGCTCCTCGGCTGTTCCCACACCTTCTGCACTGTCCAGACTCTTGACATCTTCTGGGTCCATTATTCCAACCTGGGCCCAAGACTCGTGTCCTGTCAGCGACACAGGGAGACTCTCTGTCTGCCAGGAAGTTGGCCCACTACTGTCTCCCAGAGTCAATAGTGATGCAGGTGGGCTTAGCTGATCTGAGGCCTGTTCACCTGACAGGATATAGATGTCGTTACTGTCCTCAGCTATGATCACACCAGGGTCTTCAGTTTCCTCCAGGCTGAACACAGTGCCCTGTAATATAAGAGCAAACACTGATTCGTTTCTCCATTTATCTATAGTAGATACATATACAAAAAGTAAATACTGAGATGGACACAAAATATTTTCATAAAACAATTTAGTCAGAAATTTTCATTTATTCAAACATTGTACATTGTTTAGGCCCACTTGCAAGTAAATATTAAAAGACAGTATATTTAGAGAACGTGTGCACCTGTTCAGAAGAATGTCTAATGTGATTACTGAAAACGCTCTATGTTAATTAATCAATTTACAAGCTCACACTTTCATGATGATTTTGTAATCACATATTTCAAAAAACCTAATTGTGAATTTTAAAGCAACAGTCAAAACAGTGTTCATAGATAGGTATCCTGTACTACAACAAATAACTTTTATTTGTGTTTCATAAAATTTGAGCAACCAATCACAAAGCTGATCATCAAGATAAGCTTACTTGTCATAAGAATGAGTCATAAGAATGCATGATTACGCTTGTTTTTCAATTTGTGGTTGAAACAACATACACATTTCCTTTTTTAGTGACTTGTTATGCACTTATTCAGCTGCATCAACTGGCAGCATTTCTCATAATTTCTTTCATCAGTTTGATGCGATTCAGAAAGTGTGTATAAAACCGCCCACAACAACCATAACCACTCAGACAGTGTTACATTTTTTCAAGGGGAAGAAACCCTGTTCTAAATTGACAGTTCGACTTAATTGTAGACAAAACAAAATAATTTGAAGACGTTTTTACGAAAGATTTTGTGTATGTATGTCGAATAGTTGATGTGTTTGGAATGTAAACTAAAGCTAAGCTTTGAGAAACATTTAACAGGTTTAATAGCATAATATTTTTTGTTTTGCTAAGCATTTTTCTACATTAAAATAAACCAGATATTTCCCAGATTCAGTTTATTCTGCATTTGTTGCCAATTTATTTAATAAAATAAACAGCTTCAAGTTTTGCATTCTCCATTGTGTACTTACAACTTATATTTTGGTAGTTTAATTTAACATTTTTCATGATCCTTTTCAGACATCATGTTAAAAAAATGAGAGATTAAATACCTTTTTAAAGGAATGTTTATGTTAAATCAGCTGAATTGAAGACTAAACCATAGAAACCAGTGCCACCCAGTGGAGTACAGCAGAAATACAGCTAGGCCACTTCAAAAAGTAGTGTGGCTGGGTTCTCTACTCTAATCCAACACATATCCTTAAAAGCAACAGAGACCGGCATGAGGGCACCATATTGACCAGCTCAACAATCAACAAACCTTGGATTTATGGGAAAAGAGGAGACACTCTCATCCCTGTACAAAATGATATCATCTCTGCGGTGTGATTATGCCTGGTTGCCACCTATCCACAACTAGGTCAAGCATGCAAAATGAAAGCATTTGAATTTGACATCATTGTATGTGAAGGCATCCGTTTTTTTCTCATTTGCATTTCTGCAAACTAAAGGCCTTCTCTATCATAAAGGAACAAGTCACATCCACACACACAGTGTCTTTTCTAGTCTAGAGCAATATTCTCATTGCAGTAATCCACAACGGTCCACATGCTAGTTTCACATGTAATCCAACATCTGTCAGCAACCAAAAAAAAAGAATGAAACCCCAGCATCCATCTTGAATATCGAATGGCCGTGTAAAAGGTTGTAAGCAATGTGTAATCTAGCTATGAGATGCACTAGTTGGAATAAAATTCTAATGACACCAACATTTTTGATGAAACCTCGCAGTATAAGGCAGTTAGATGTTTTCCATGTTGTTAATTTATGTGCCAAATTCTCTTTTCTTTTACTGCTCTGAAACTACGGTATGTCTCTATTTCTGGCTTTTACTAAACATACAAAGATGACTACGTACGATAGATGTTTCTATGCAAGACGAGGCTTGCTGTGCTGGCTATACAATGACATCCAATAATGTTATGATCACAACAAATGTGTTTTCAGCTTGGTTACTATGACTACTTAACAGCCTACATGAAGTCCAGGTACCCACCCATGCCTTAAGACAAAAAAACGAGGCACCCTAGCCAAACTAAAATACACGTGTAAATACATGGGAGGACCGATGACTGACAGTGGGGTGTGGTACCATAAAACTCATCTAGAGCTTAAACATGCTCTGGGCTACTAACTAATGCATGGGAACTAATGTGCCCACTAAATGAATTACTTTCAAATCTTTAATGGCATCAGTACACAATGACTTCAGTACGATTTTGTGGCGGTTTCCATTGTTAGGGATCCACACCAAAGACAAACACATCTTATCTGTTGAGGGCGTACTGAAATGTCAAGATTTCTCGATTTCCACATGGTGTTTGTCTTTGAACACTGAATACGTTCTGGGAACAACAATAATTTAATCCCTGTGTTATGCAACCTTCTGAAGGGAGCTACTGGACAACCCTTTACATTCACAAATTTCAAAAACATGGGTTACATTTATTTAATTTAAGTGAGGGATAATGTACAGGCAGATGTTGACCCTCGACAGTGAGTCGCAGAAAAAGACCCCCGACAGTGTGATCAGGACGCGAAGTGGAGGGTCTTGTATTACACTGAAGGGGCTTATTTCGCAATAACAGCCGGTTGCTTGTACATTATCCCGCTTAATACACGGCTACTTTAGCATATATAAAAACTGGACATGAAATGTGAATTTTAAATATGCAATTAGCACATTTTTGTAGAATGCAGACCTTCCTCAAGGAAAAGCTGTTTACTTTCAGTATTAAGTCAAGAAACCATATTCGGATGTCATGAAAAGGCAATTTGGTTTAATCATTTGTAAATATGATGTTACAATGATTTGCTGCATCCAGGTTATGAGAGTTTGCTTTCCTGCAAATGTCACGGCTGGCCAAACAGAATCAAGCATTCCAAAGAGCCGTGTAATAAACATCGCTAGATTTTCGACCAAAATATCTGTATTGTGCATTATGAATCCTCAAGGTGAAGGAGCTGCACACTCTTTATACCAGGCCTACAGCATATAGGTCACCATCATCCAACAGACAGTAAAACTGGGTCAGCCATTTTATATGAGGATTTATCAGATTTATTTTTGATCCCCCACCGGAGTGGCTGGGGGTGGCCGATGGCCTCTGTTCGCGTGACGAGAGCTGCACATTGACTCAGTAAAATTCAGTTATGTAAGAGTCCAGGGTTTGAGCTTTGTGTTGTGTTGGGTTGTGCGACCTGACATGACTCAAGACAGAGCGCATCACACTTGGCACTTGCTGTGCTGATATACGAACGGGGTGCTCTGAAAGCAGTGTGTCCTATCCAACACAACAGGAGTCAAATTACATCACATCAGTCCATCTCACGAGTCTCTGCTGATGTCAGAGCCATGTGACCCGAACACTGAAGGTCAACTCAGCAGTCAGAAAGGGGATTGGTCGATAAAATGTCCCTCACTTTCCAGATACAGGGTATTTGCGTCTCCCTAAAAAAAATATTCTTAGTCTAAAATACCACGGGTGGTCGAATTGCTGACTCATAAGATCAAATCAGACAACCATATTCAGTGAAACAGACTAGTGCCCTTAAGTGCTATGTTTTTTGCTAAATGTATCCTTGCTGCTTGGATTTCAACAAGTTTATGGGTTTAGTTTCCAGGGAATGCACATACTGGTAAAATATTTAGATTAAATGCATTGTAAATCACTCTTGGTAAAGCATATGCCAAGCTGAAAAATCCATGCAGAACAAATTTATGTGCAAACTGATGCATTCTAGAAGAAATCATTGCATTTATGCTGCTCATGCTTTACAATCATCATACATTCATTGTGCTTGATTCATGAATGATTCCTTTAAATAAACCAGCAAAAGGCTACTATGCTTCTGTAAAGGGGCAAACAACAAATGCTAAATTTTTACACAGTACTGAGCAAAAAGCCTGTTCTACACTACATCAGCTTAAAAGACAAAACAGATGAAACATTACATTCAATATTTATTCTTTAATAGAGTATAAACACCATACAAATAACACCTACTATGTTTTTCACAGCAAATGGTTTATAATTTTATCATCCACTGCATAGGGCATCCACAGGGCTGATAAAGCACCTGGATCTAATGATAACAAAAGCTGTTACACAAATACGACAAAACCACAAGTACACAGGGTCAAGTTCCCACTCGCCCAGAATTCCAGAAGAAGCTCTCCTACCTGCCTGTGTTCGTTTCCTAAGCTTGCACAGCTCGACTCCTGTACTGACCACAGTGGACGTGTCAATGAGCGGCAGAAAGACAGAATAAAGGTTGCAGGACACAAGCGGAGCTGTCAGAGCAGTGAGGCTGTAACTGCGGAGCAGAAGGTTTGGTTTGCTTACACACTATCTCCTCCTCCCTATCAGACTCCTCCCTGTATTCAAGCATCCGCACACATCCCAACCTGTCCTGCCTAACACGTATTATCTATGAAGAAGCTCTTGGTTTGTCACTTGAATGTAGTCGTGCACTGTCTGCTTCCAGTACAATAAATGGCCTAATGCTGTAATTAAATTAATCCAATTGACTGAGTTCTGCAGCTCACACACAGTACACATGAAATGAGTCTTTCATAAGGACGAGCCCCATCTGCCTAACAGTGTGAACAAATTAGGATGTTTTAGACAAACATGACCTTCCTCTTGCTTTATGACATCATTTCAAATAAAGAGCTTTTCACATAAAACATTTGCATAAAGTTAAGATAGCCTTCCCAACAGTCTTTGGTTTGAACATTCAAATGACATTCATTTTGATAAGATGAACATTGAGTGAGCACATTATAATAATATAATTCCTGTCGAGTCCAGTATAGACACTGTGTAATATTTGTATATGTATTTAGGAAGCGTAAAAAAAAAAGATTATGTGATAACCTTGATTTTTATCACAGATTTTATGTGTCTTGTCATGCTGTAAATCTTTCATATTGCTGTTGAATGATTTTGTCACTCCTGAGGTTTGACTTGGACAGCATTGCGCCATGTCCGGTGTGGACAATTTTTTAAATTATAATGGGTTATAATTCATTCTATTGTCTCTTGTCACGTCGCATCTGTTATAGAGACGGTGCTAGAGGCAGGGTGTATTAAAAAACACTCAGTGCAACTGCTATGGTTTAGAAGAGTCCATCTAGTTTAAACTAAAAGCAGTAAAAAATAACCAGATAGTACAGAGACTCACCCATCCTCCCTGCTGAATGATAAAGTCTGATTGTGATTCCTCAATATAACGGAGTCCATACTCTAGCAGAGAGCCCAGCGGTTGCACTCCAGGCAGCAGGGCCTGTAACAATACTAAGGGTACCAATACCTAAATAAAGAGAAATAAATCATATCATAAATCTTATCATACTGGATATTAGAATTTAAATCATATACTTTGGAGTTGATATGAGGGTGAGTAAATTCATTTGGGTAACTATTCCTTTCAGTATGCTATGTGTGAACTTATAGTCTGTTACCTTGCTCCATCCTGCCTGAGCATGAGAGGACAGCTCCTCCACTGCTTCTCTGAAGCAGTCAAAGCTCAAATCACTGTACAAAAGACACAAACATAATCCACTGCTCACAAGTGCATTTCTCTTACTTTACTTTCAATATTTAGGTAAAAGATGTCAGAAACAGTCATTTAAACTCACATTACAAGTACTTATGTATAAAACTTCATATATGCTAGCACAGGCTGTTTATACAATACATTTTATTCGCACAGACCTCTGCCCACTACATTTTAGTTGCAAGATCGGTTTTCAACTGTCAAAATCTGAACAAGAATCCTCCCTCTTTAACAGACCTGTTCAGAAGTGTATGAGTGGCAGAGGACAGGTGTGTGTCTAGGTCCCATGAGACGCGGTCCGCCAGCACTGCCAGGCTGTCCTCTATGGAGCTCTCGGGATCCGCTGGACTAAATACTGGAGATGTATGGCGATCAAAGCCAGTCCTGGAAAAAGCTTATCAGAAATTGAGAAAGATGACACACTCAGAACTCTGGTCGGTTTTTAATGAAAGAAAGTACAGTAAAATAAAAAATAACCAAAAATGTCATACATGCTGCAATTTCCTCCTCCAGCTGCTTCAACTCATTCTCGATCTGTTTCTTCAGACTGCTCTTTCTCTCTTTTTCCATTTCCTGTGATGAGTGGCTCTCTCCTGCTTGGAATCATAACAGATGTACAGACAGATGTCACACACAAACAAACAAAGTACATAAATATGTTCTTAACTTACTCACGAGCAATCTGATTATGACTAGAAAATTGTGACTCTAAATTGTGATGATTGAGGAGTTCATGATCAGAAATAAACAGAACCTTGTCACGATACTAGAATTTCTAACTTTGATTCAATACCTAAAAAAATATCAATATCCGAAACCATGGGGAAATACATTAAGGCCCTAAATGAACAAGATTAGACAATTAGGTATATTTTTACATTATTTATTTATTGTGTTATTTAATGGCATTAACAACATTAACAACATTTAACCGTAGCGAATGAGACGAGTGGTTGAAATCACTAGCCAGGTTTCCATAACCCTTAAAAATGAGCAAATTGAAATAGCACATTGAAAATATGCCCAATGGAAACAAGTCGATTTTGCCCTATATATACTCCCATATATGGCAAAAAAGTTCTCACGCCTGTTTTTTGCAAGCAATACGATAAAGGCATATTTCACAAAACTGCAATGGAAACACTTTTTAACGTATTTACCAAATTCACATGACCATGTATGTTTTGGCAGAACATCTGGAAAGATAGAATGTAAGGAATTCACAATAACAAATATCTTATATGATGGCAAACGAGTGAGTACAGTATGCAGTCTGAAACGCATCTCTTGTGTCAACATCAGACCAATCAGTTCTGACTTCTATTTCTTTTCTACTCTTCAAAAAAATAAATAAAAACTTATCTCTGTATACTGTAATAGACCAGTCTTTTTGATTGCACTTATACTTTTTGTTATCCATTGTTTACCCCATCTGTAAGTCGCTTTGGGTAAAAGCGTCCGCTAAATTAATACATGTAAATGGAGATTTATTACGAACAGTGAGGTCATTTGAAAATATACAAGTAATATAGACATTTCTCTTCACTATTTCATCAACAGTAGGTGGCACTAAGCACTAAAGTTTGTTTGTAACCCGCCATAAAACGTATAAAGAAGAACTACGGCAAGAACGACTTATCACGAGAAGATAAACAAAATACACTTTAATCACTTTAAGGCTTGTTTGAGATGCGCCTTGCCTTGTCAGAAAAGAAGATGAGAGTGGACTGCTGCAGTTAGGGGAGGAGTGAAAACAGCGCAGGCAAGATGGACACTTCCCAAATCATTCTGTCGATCGACTGGAAACGTCAAAATGGAATAGATCCAGTTCGCATGTTTTATCGCATATTTCTGGAGCTCAGCAGAGTTTAAAAGTGATAAATGTTCTAAAACTTAGACTTCAGACAAACTCTCAACCATATTAAGGCTTTAAGAAAGAACTAAGATATTTTCAAATGCTTAAAGCTCAGTTTATACTCGTGTTAATATTTTTGTTCTGTTGAACACAATAGATGTTTTGGGGGATTTAGGATAGCAAATAATTCTTGGTCACTATTGACTACCATTATGTATTTTTCTGCTATAGTAGTCAAGGATGCCAAAACATTTTCAGTAACTAAAATTCTACCAAATATCTTTGTGTTCAACTAAACAAAGACATTTATACAGGTTTGGAACAACTAGAGGGTGAGTAATTCATAACAGAATTTTCAGTTTTGGGTAGAGTGTCCCTTTAAAATAGATCCCATGTGTCCCCGAGGCCACGCACAGAAATGGACGAGAAATATTTTTGCCTTCATAAGATATGCAACAACTTGCTTAAGAAATAAGCATGGTAACATTTATTGCATAATGTGTACAAGTACAAGCACCTCAATGTTTTTAGTTGTTCTGCGTATAGTGCTGCCCAAACGTGATATTTGGCAGCTGGAAGAATCAACTGTTGTACACTCACACGTGATTTCTTTCATCGTGTAAAATGACATGCACCTTAGTACGAAACATTGGTAAAAAAAAATTATACCACCGCTATATTTTCCTCTTTGGTTGATCTGAGCTCCGGCGTCCCACCCTGTACTGTAGCCTACCTGTCAGACGCTCGTTCCCCACACTTTTGAGAACGGGTCCGGTCCTTGAGTGCGGTATCTTCGGATTATGAAATTTTTCTGTGTCTTTGGTGTGTTATAAGTTGCCCATGCATCTATTAGACACGTAAATTTGCTAGAAGGTTTAAAAGAGTCAGAACAAAAAGATGCATTCTATCTAAATGAATAGAAAAAAAGATGCACTCTAGAGTGCATCAAAAAGATGCACTCTATCACCAAGACCTGCCTGAAACGCCTTTTGTAACCACACCCCCACAAATCTATGTCAGAGTTCGTTGTATGAGTGGACTCATGCTGCCTTCAGACCAAACGCGAATGAAGCGTTAAAAGACATGTTGCATTTCGTGCCTTGCGGCGCGAATGATGCGGCTTGAATAAAGCGTTTCGTGCAAATTGAGCGTTTCGAGCGTTTGACATGGGATTCGAGGGAGTTGAAAAATCGGAACTTTGCCGAAAATTTGTGCCACGTTAACCAACCAGGAGCTTGGTCTAGTAGAAAGGTGATTACAACAATGGAGGACAAATCATTGTTGCTGTATGTGAATACCAGGAGCTGTACGATACATCTTCCTTTTATGGAAACAGAAATAAAAAGGATCTTACTTGGAAGAAAGTGAGTGAGGAGGTCGTACAATCTGGTAACTTGTCAAAAACGATCTTTACACAATTTGAGCAATATATATATATATATATATATATATATATATACACACAAGACTGGAGCCGCCGGGGCAGAAGCCCCTTCCATGAAGCGAATTCACATCAATAGTGAAGTAAATTTGACGCGAACGAAGCGAGTTTGACGCGTGAATGAAGCGAGTAAACTCAAAATGTTCAAGCATCCAACCACACGCAAATAGCGTGATTTATTCACGCATGTCGCGTTTGGTATGAACACACAGTAAGACCGCACAAATGTATACGCAGGTCATTACTGTCAGTACAATTGCTTTGGAACCTGATGTTACAAATATGGTAAGAGTCACATGCTTGCAGTATTCGACCAATCACTAAGCACTGGTTAACTGGCCAATCATAGCACACCTCCCATCAGAGAGATGAGCTTTGTTAAATGTCTGTGCGTTTCATAGAGGCAGGGCAAAGAGGAGATACAAACAAGAATGGTTTGTGGAAAATACAGCATTATTTAACCTTAAATCGTGTTTACACATTGCACTCACTTAAAACAATTTTAATATTTATTTTAGCTGTGTCATACGACTCCTTTAACCCCACATACACCACAATGTCATCTCCTGTTTTCTCTCTTTAAAACAATAAGAACGCTTCTCTAGTCACATACACTGCTGAATGGCTGTTAATTCACACAGTAGTGAATAATTTAGTGTACACGTATCATAAAAAGGCATTCAGCTCTGTCGACCACACAGACCTTAGTGACTGACTACAAAAACAAAAAGATGTTTGTTTTTGGATTCATCCAAACCAGCAATGCATTCAAACTATACATGTTATTGCAGTATGTGCACTGACTGGGAATCGAACATGGGACCTTGGTTTTTGATGTCAACATGCTCAGTTAACAACATGAACATTTAACCGTAAGGTAGAAAAACACAGCCTTTACCAAATTACAGAAGTCGACAGGTTCTCAGATTATTATTTCCAAGTGTGGGTAGATCTATGATCAGGTTTGAGAAGGATGCGCTTCAGTTTGATTCAGTGGCATGTGAACAACCCAATGCTGATGGCACATGACAGTCTGTCATAGTGAAGAGCAGGTCGAGCGGAACGAGAGATCAGAGGCTCAATCTACTTTGAAAGCTGACTGAATGAAAAGCCGAGCAGAGGAAACACAGGACATTCCTCATTAAACTGCTGATGTGCCCAAGGCCTCAAATTCTTCGACAGGCAGCTAAAGCTCATCTTCATCCTGTGTTCAAAGTCAACTAGACTAACTGTTCTTGACATTTGTATGCTTCGTTTCTTCTGGAATCCGCAACCGCCAAGTTTGAGTACAGGTCACATGCTACAAGGAAACGTGTAGAATATTCATTGATAATGTGGAAAATAAAGTCAAACTTCACGGGAAGTGATCTTTCAATGACGCAACGAACTTTTCAGATTTCCAAGAGGAGTGAGAACTTGAAGAATGGGTCTATATGTCTCTGTGACTCCCATCAACACACAGAATTGTTACTCTAGTCTACATCATAAAGGTTTCAGTAAGACCCACTCTGTTTTCAACATGCCACACAAGTGTATGTGGCATTGGTTGAACTTCAGGAGATTTGTTACAGCTTTACTTACGATACCTTCGGGCCTTCGTATTACACTGGTTGCAGAAGTTTGCATACAGTACAATAACTGCATAAGAAAACCCCTGGAGTTATGGAACCTGTTCAAGGACAAAATGGAGATTCCTGGACTAGGAATTTGACCTCAGTAACTTTAGACCAAGGCTACTTTGGACTGGAATTGCGATAACACCGTGTTATTCACCCAGATCTTTTGCAAAATACTGGTAAAAGGCAGGGCGTACTCTAATACTGTATTCACCATATGCATGAAGCCATTTACCTCACAAACATTCTCGCAGTCACAATGAAATTGCAGGTTGGTTCTATGGTTACAGTTTTAATAAACAATGCATCCGTTACATTACGAAACACAGGCTCATTTTCCTACATGAATACAAAACTACATTGAAACTACAAAAAAACTTTGATTTTCTACATACAGTAAGTGATTAAGACATTTTGTGAAATAGGTTGATTATTGAAATATAAACTGATTCTGTGTGTGGTGTGTGTACACATTTACTTTATGCATTTAAGTACTTACGCTCTGCAGCTAGACCCTCTGAGGGTCTTGATCTTGCGGATGGTAGCAGGCTGAGGTAGCTGAGGATGGCATACTTGGTCTCATAGTGAAATCCTTCAGGCACTGTGTTGGACGAGCCAGAGGCAGCCATTGAAGAGAGACGTCAGGCTCCCGGAGACAACAAATGACAGTTCTGGTCCAATTCTACAACAAACCAACATTTTTATTTACTCTTACAAAGGCAACAGTATTTAAACCAAGAAGCAGAAATGTAAGGTTTTGTGAATGTTAACAAACAGAGACTAAAATAGCGCAGAGACAGTAAAGTAGTCTTTAAAAAATATATTTTTGAAGGGTTCCTTCTCCTGTCTGATTGGTGAATTTTTCCATGCACGCAACACTGACAACCAACACCTAACAGATCACTTTTTACATATCTACACACACTTCAACCTACATTTATGATAAAAAGCAGCATGCAAATATCCAGACAGTAGAATAAGAAATATTAATTATTAATTAAAGGAATAGGCAAACATTTAATAGAACATTATGTTCAATCAGAGGCATACAGACACGCGCTCCTCTCTCACCCACTGACTGAACCTCTCTCTCTCTCTCTCTCTCTCTTTCTGCACGCCACATATACTCTGAGCGGTCGCGTGCCCGAACAACCAGCTAGCCAGCTAAAGTTTAAACTTACTTAACCTGTTAGTGTCGCTCATAACAAATCCTGTTATCAATTTCACTTTAACACGTACGCCATGCACAAGGCTCGAATATGTCGTACCTCTGCGTCAGTGACAGTTTCGTTCGGTTAGTGAGGGGTGACAAACGTACTCGGTTTGTCTCGCAGAAAACTATATAACTGCTTTGCCTGTGGGAAGCTAACAGTTTAGCCATGCGCGTGCGTAGTGTCCATATTTCCCATGCTCACTGTTCCGCCTTCGTTTGAAGGGTAGGTCGACTTCATGCAGCACTGCGCAGACTGAGCGATGTATGACATAAGTACCGCGAGAGCTATTCAATAGGGGCGATTTTAACCTTTCTCGCGGTATTTTGTTGTCAGGCTTCGGTTCCTCTGCGCAGAGTCGAACTAGAGAAGCGCACTGAACGTGAAAGTGAAGGAATGCGGTTTGAGGAGACAATTCATTTATGAACAACTGTAAACGAATTTATTTCACTTAAAGATGTGAATAGTTTAAATGCTAGCAGGTCTGCCAAACCAAATATAAAGGATAAGATGTAATCAGAGGCGCTCCCTTGACAAAAAACGCAATAATAGTTAACGTTACGTGACCGCCATAGCATGTAGAGTGAACTATGAAGAATAATTACGATTTAGCATTTAAGTATTTACTTCCAGGAGTAATCTGCATTAAATTCATACTATATGAAATACTTACTATTAACTATCATGGGGTTGACACTAGAATTAACTAATTTACCAGTATTAATGATGCTTTTGCTGCCCTCAAACGGTGTAAGGTTGTAATTGCATTTTTCTTTTTCCTAAAAGAGAGGGTACATAGGTTTCTGGTACATTGGAATGTCTTAGTTTTCCCATACACCTTATGTGTATGGAGTTTTCCCAAATACCTTTCCTCTACTTTTAGTTAGCAATTATTTTGAGAACTTGATAAATACATATTGGTTGGCCATGCAATTTTAACCTATGCACACGCATTCTTATTTAAACGAGTATATTAGGGCAATATATATATATTGCAGTAGGTTTATGAGAGACATTTTGTTTATCTGGGCCCAATTCTATCATTATTTTATATGGTTAACATTAATTTATCATGACCCATGATCAGTTTTTTGATGATTATCAAACATTTATATTCGCAAATTGTGCACAACAATAATGTGTGTAATACAATCTAAATAAGAGCCACATTAATAAATAAATGATGCTTAAGAAAAGCTTCACAATTATATATCATCCAAAATGAAAGGAGAGTTTATAAAAATGTGTCATTTACACAGTCTAGTCATAAATTGATATACGTTTGATGATAAAATGTCATTAGCATAATTCCTAACATCTCAAACATATAGGACAACAACCTTTCTAGACAATAATTCAAACAAATCATACATGTAATCTTTATTTTAAATTACATAGAGTCTGTATTTACATTTAAAATATGAAACACGTTTCAGATAGACATTCTTATACAACAAAGCAATAATAAATATTTGTGTTATGGTACGAAAAATAAGACAGTTAGAATCATAAACATAAGATGCTGGATACATCTAATTAAGACTTCAAAATCAGTTGTGCTATAAAACTGACTAAAACAATTCTGAAATCGCTGCTCATTTGTGTATGTCATGCTGCCAAGACTGGTCTGCTTGTACCTAATTTTTTTATAGAAAAGCACTGCAGACCTTGCTCTAAGGTTTGGCTTTGAAAACTACAAGATAACTGAGATGCGGGAGAGGTGGGGTCATGTGATGGACTGGGCTTTGCAGGTGTGCACGTCCACCTCCTCATGGCAGTCTCTGCAGTGCACATCACAACACCAGAGAAACTTGCACTCACACTTGACGGTGCGGCTCATGCGTGATGTGTCATATCCCCGCCCACAACACATGACCTCACAGCTGTCAGCCCCTCGGGACGTACGGTTGCAAGCTCGGCCACCTGTGCCCACAGAACCTGCAAAAAGAAAGACAAAAAGAAGACATACTGTAAAAATGTATTTTACTCTGGTATATGTTCAGAATCAGAAAGCCAAGTGTGCTTCACACTGACAAGCTTCCAGTGCACATAGAGGATAAAAAAGTGACAAGGCACAGGTAACAAAATAATAGTGACAATTATGTAAAAGACAATACACAAAAGCACACTAGACAGTATAGTGCATGTACAGATGTGCATCTATAATATTACTATAAAGCGTTATATATAAAATTATGCAGTGGACTGTGATTAGCTGTATATTAGATCAATAACATTGAATACGAGAATATAGTTTTTTATTGCACGTTTTATTGCACGGCTGTGATGAGCAGTTGGAGAACATTTAACTGTTGGTTATGGTTTTGAGACCATGCCACCGCTGGTGTTTGATTTCACCATGCTTTATTGTTCCCCATCCCATGCTGCCGTGTCACAATCTAATAATGTGGCGAATGTTTGAACAAATTCCTGAAGCAAGCAGACCTCATCTGTGTAGTGCCTGGCAGATGTCTGATAGTGTCCAGACAGATCTGTCTTGAAGAGGCTGTGTTTGTCTGCACCGTGTAAAAAGATGACCGCTTGCTCCTCGGTGAGATGAGGGACTGATGATAGGAGCTATCAACTATTGCTCAGAGTCTTCATCACATACTCATTTCAATGACTTTAATCTCAGAGACCCCACCCTCGATGAGCCCGACGCGCCGCTGATCGTTGCTGATACAGAAATAGCTAAAGACCCGATATATATCCTCGCTTTCATGCCCCCTTGAGTGACAATCCGCAGCCTTTGTTTGTAAGGTCACTTAAATGCCTATCGAGACATAACACTATACAAACTGTTCTTTTTCCATAAAAGCACAGCGAATGCCTGAACTCTACCAATAGCGCCAGCATCGTCATGTCACCGCTGGTCTGCTGAACTCAGTTGCAAGTAGGCAAGCATGTGTCTGGGCATGACATGGCCACACCCCCGCACAGCAGGCTGGTATGCTGACCTGATATCGTTCACATCATGGGCATCGTATACCTGAGTGTGCATCTGCTTATTGAATTAAGATGAGGGGGTGCGAAGAGATGACTTTAACATGTGTGGCCGTGGTGGGAGCTGGTAATTGATTTCACACTTATGCAGTGGAGGTATAGTCTGTGTCTCCTAAAACTGACATCAAACAGACGGACGGTTTGCCACAAACCACCAGACCAGAGAGGTCAACACAGGTTAACACTTCAATAGTGATTACTATTGTAATCATTATCATTTCCCCTAAATGTAACTTTAAAGTGATAGTTCACCCTCTTGTCATTCCAAACCCTAATGACTTTCACAAAAGAAGATATTTTGAAGAATGCTGTTAGCTGGCCCCCATTCCCTTGCATTGGCGTCGTTTCCATACAACAGAAGTGAATGGGGCTCAGTGCCGTTCCATAATCAACTTTCTTCAAAATGTCTTCTTTTGTGTTCTGCGGAAGAGAAAACGTCACACTGGTTTGAAATTACAAGTAAAGAAAAAGGTTTAGGGGTGAACTATCACAAGGTTTATCTGTGAGATAAAATAAGTTAATAAACATAATGTGATCTTTAATTTATCTCCAGTTTGTTTATAACATTAAATTAATCAGTGCATATAGGCACAAATACACGCATGCACATGTGTAAATGAGTTCAACTCTCCTTTACACTCTCAGGCACTTGAAAGAGTCATGACCTACCTCTCCAAATATTCCTGCCAGTTTTAAGCGGAAAATATAGAGGTGCCGTGGAAGGCAGTGATTTATAGCATTTGCACGTCGGGATTAAATTTCAGCTCCCGTTCTGCCCACAAAACTGTGGTAATGTGTCTAAACACAGCGTCACCTGATAGCAGGGATCATCTGCAGTCTGACAGGCACCCCCTCCCTTACTGCTTCCCACATAAGTACACCTGGTGTTATTCAGTATTTACACACACACATACGCGCAGAAAGGTAAAAAGAGATAAACCTCTGCCTGAGGGAGGGAATCTTAACCTGCATTCGGGTTACAGGATTGGGTTATGACTATTGTGTATGTAATAACTAGCTAAATAGCTCTCGTCCTCTGATTACATCCACTCTGGGTTTGGGGGCGAGACTAAAGCATTGATGATTTCGAGGCTTGCAGGGTGGAGACACCACACGGACTTATGAAACAAGCGAGAATGCTGAGAAATGCGCTGACTCAACTAATTAAAGAATAAATCATGGCATAAGAGGCCTTGCTTAACCGCTATCCTTTTCATACGAAGCAAGTACACTTACCAGATTCATGGTCGCCTAAACAGTAGTCGGGCGAGTCTTCGAAGTAGACAAGGTCATTTTTGGTAGTCTTCTTAAACATTCTGTAGGTGCTTGTGAAGCCTGTTCCATACTGGTTCATCACCACCTGAATGCCATTGTTGTACTTCTTGCGGAGATAGTCACCAGTCTGTCTGAAGTCAGCCATGGCTAACCAGCAGGTACGAACGCTGCACGAGCCGCTGACACCGTGACACTTACATTCAAGGTTCATAAAGCGCTTCACTGCCTGTATGGAAAAAGAACAGAACGTCTGGAATCATCATGGTCATATATAACAATTTGTCTGTTTCTCAAGAGGGTATGCGTGTCTCGACAGCTATTTGCAAGAAACCTGCTTTGTTACCTTCCTCCCTGCACGGTTGTTGTGCAAGTTCATAAGAGCCCGTGCATCTCTCTCCTTCCTCTCTTTGGCGTCGATAAAGAGCTGAGAGAACTTGATCGCATGGTCGACATGATCACTGCACCCACCCCAGTCGAAAGACCCCTTGGCATCACGAGATGTGCCCTTCTTTCCAGGGTCGCACGAGCAGGAGTCTAGTTCACCCTGACTGCACGCCCTGGTCAAGGTGTGGACCATTCCCGCCGATGAGATGGCATAGACAAAGGCGGCCTCACGACTGCCTGAGAAAAAACAAGGAATAATGTAAACTGAACATATGAAATGATATATCCATACCACACAAGAAGTCCAATGATCTGATAGATCATATTTTCATAAAAAAGGAAGTTAGCATTACAAAGTGATTTATACCAAAAAGGTATATTATCTGTAAAAATGTTTTTGCGTAGCAAAAAGTACAAAATATCTTTAACTGATTAAGATAATAAGACATCTAGCATTATTATATTATTATGCATTTTCACAATAATAATCATTAGCGGGTCAAAATGTAAACAAACTTAAAAAATGCAGACTTTATTTTCCAAATAAAGACAAATCCAATGGGATCACGATATAGAGACGTCTGCTATGAGTTTATGATAGAAAAGGTGACATGAACAACATCACACAACAGAAACCAAAAGTTCTGCTGCAGCCTTTCACATGTCTAAAGTTTTCAACTTTGTCAGGGCCACAAAATCCCTGCAATTCTTTTAAATTAGTGAGCTGACATTGACAATAAGTAGATTCTCACAGTGTCACAGAGAAGTTAGGAATCTTTCTGGGAGGTCTGAATACCTTAAGCAAGAAGATTAAAGTCAAAGGTTTAACCTAACTTTTATGTGGAGAGCAGCTTAGAGGCCTGGGACAGAGAGCTTCTTTGTGGATGTTCCCATTAATATGATTTTACACACAGAACGGAGAATAAGAGTCACGGACACTTACAGTCGTAAAAACCTACAGACTGAGGAAGCTGGTGAATTGACTCACCAGATACAAAAATCCAGTCTTCCTCAAACTGCATTAAATCTACCATGTAATGCAAAGATCAAATTAAATAAACACGACAAATGTGCTAAGCCAGACTGGAAACTGCATAAAACGTGAAATTAAAACACACATACAGTGCCACACACACAAGCAAACAGATTTTAGATAAGCACCACCAAAGGGACCAAAAAAGCACACCCAGTTCATCAAGTTTTACATTCTGTAATAGGATATGATATCAGATAAGGAATTTCACTGCAGGCTGAGTGTAGAGAACATATTATATGTTGCACAAAACGGTTTGACTTATAACAAAACATACAGTCTTACTTCGATGCAAAAGCCTTCCAAAAAGATTGTGCTCGCGCGCCATAGTATTGCAATTCCACCGGTGGTTTCTGAACTGGTGTTGACATTCCCCAATCCAGTTTTTAATCCCAGAGCCTATCGCTTGCATCACTTTGGGATGCTGGCGGCACAACTGACGCTGTTTGTTAATTAAACCAGGGATGTTGTCGCACATCACTTGCGATCCGAGAGTTCCCATGTACCTGCATAAAGATGAAAGCACAAGGACTGGGCGATGGAGATCTCTTTAGTCGACCGATTCAAAACACACGCAAACTCGACACAATCAAAAACTATAATATATATATATATATATATATATATATATATATATATATGTTGGCCTTTACATTCGTTTTTTAAACAAGAGTCTGGAAAAGAATTCTTTGTAAAATTATATATTGAAAAAAAAAATTCTTCACTTTTCATTTACCATCAATTAATTAGGGAAAACACATCTAAGAGAATGGCCAAATTCAACTAGACTGTAACACTTTATTTCATAAATATTCAATAGAATTTGTTAACAACAAAGTTTCCTAAAATATGAAATATTATATAGGCTACATACCACCACGATGCGTCGGCACTTGATGTGAACCAGCAAATTGCCACGGACAGATAAAAACATATTCCACTTGGCAAAAAGTTCATATTATAAAACGTGTATAGTAACACTCATTCGCTCCGGTACTTGTCTGCGGTTTAACAGCAAATCAATTAAACACGAACTGCATGTGACTGAGGCGCTCGGAGCAAAATGCTTTTTATTCTCCCAGATCAAAAAACCATCGCAGTGGCGCAACGCGAACGATCGGCTCACCGTAAAAGCATGCTGGACTGAAATGTGTGTCACTGCAGAGACAGACGGATGCTCTTCTTTGGTCTGAAGTTGAGAAAGATGTGCTGCAGATAGCTGATGATCTCCTATCAGGTTTAAATTGCTTACACAAGGGGTGGGCGCAGTCCTTTCTTAGGAATGAAGTGAAGAAATTAGATGTCTGAAAGTATCTGTTCAGGCTAGCTTGACACCAGCCACAGGTTTGGCCAATTTCCAAAGGAGCGAAAGTATAGAATGTGGTTCAACATGAAATGTCTATTCTGTCCTGTGTATTTTACCACTATAACAAATAGCTGATAAGAAGATATAGGGAACGAAGAATCATTTAGGTCTATTGATGTTCCTATTTTTTATAGCGGATACATATTATTAAATAATCAGAGTACCTAAATCAATATTTTACAATGTATAATGATTATCAACAGCCTAATAACATGCCAGGTCATTTCATAAAAGCTTTATAGGATTGTTCAGTAACAGGGAAAACGAGTTGTCTTTTCTACTTTTTTGGATTTAACGAAATGATCCTCATCATACTCCTCAACAAACATGTCCTCGATGATGTGTGCATTGCAATTGGATTATCACATTCTTTTGAACTTTTCACGAACTGTTCAATTGTCGCACTGGATTTCCTCCATCTTTGATCAGCTTTTGCGAAAGGTTTAATATGTCCTTCTTCCTCTTATTGCGAAGTACTTTCTAGCGATGGGAACCAGATTACTGGGATCGTTCTCGTGATCTCCGTGGAAAAGGAGCGGTCGCGGGAGCGTGGAAATGGGTTCTTGTCGTCGCTAATATGATGGAATTTGAATTGTCCTAATTTCACCCTTGTCATGTCAGTGAGGGAAGCCGGAATCTTCTCAGAGTTTTGTAAAATATGGGAATAAATTGTTTGAAGAGATGATCTAGACTGCTTTGCTTAAATATTTAAGTTTTATTTTGATTTTATTTCTATTCTTTGGAAAGAAAAACAAACAAATTGCTTTCTAGTCATAAATACAATTAAAAATATAGACCCAGAATTAAATATATATCAGTTTTTTTATTTATGGTTTTATTTAGGACTGTTATTAGTTATTTCTTTGCTGGCATCATGCAGCAGATTTTTGCGTTAAATCACATACCATTTGTTTGGATAGCACATTATATCTATTATAACGCTACTTAACATCTTCAGATTTTCCATCTTAACCGTTTTTCTGTGTAAATATTTAGAAGCTATATGTCTTCATTTCTCTCTAATATTTTCAAGCCAAAGATCTGCACGGTTCACTGCCAGTTACTCATCTATCATAGACGTCAAAGCTATATTTATAAAATTAACAGCAGACACATCATACAAAGACAAACGATTTCTGCGGGAATATCTTCACACTTGTAAAACACAGACGAACAATATTTAAGAAGCACTCAAGACACAACAGGCGTTTGTTAGTGATGTGCACCTGTTCTTTCTCACTGAGATCTGGCTCAGTCTTCTGAACACTGTAACCTTTGTTGCACTGTCAAAACTGAGACAACCTTCTCTGCCAAAGGTCCAAAAGCTTTTCCATTGTTTGGGAGTGAAGCAAGTACAGTTTCACATCAGCCACGTTCCAGTACAGGTGTGTGATAACTCATCACACAAAGATATTTCTTGTCTTTAATTATATGAAATTCTGGAGTTACTATAACGTACTATGTACTATACAATAAGGGTAGCGTCTTGAGGTGTAATTTAAAAAAATAAAACACGTAAAAATCACTACAAAGTGGTTCTCACTGTGTTAACAAACAACATTAACATTAAATAGTATGCTATTGTAATGCAATATTTCCTTTGTGTCATGCAATAATTATCCCATCAGTCTCCTTGGCCTCATGTCAGTGTAATACTACCCATGAAGTATGAACAACCAAGTAATCAGCTTCTTATGTGGAGGACAAAACCAGTCTTTTGGGTCAATTTTCAGGAAATTTAGATTTTCACATCACATGAAAGCTCAATAAACAAGCTTTCTTTTGATGCATGGTTTGCTACGAAGCACAATATCTGAAAGAGATATAGCCGTTTAAAACTCTTGAATCGGAGTGTAAAAGAATCTAAATATTAAGAAAATTGCCTTGCAAGTTGCTAATCAGAGGAGCTGTAGCAGGCCATCCACTCACAAAAAGTTTGTATATATTTAAGGTAGGAAAATATCTTTATGGAACATGATCTTTACTTAATATCCTATTAGTTTTTGGCATAAAAGAAAAAATAATCTATATATTTGACTCATACAACGTATTTTAGGCTTTTGGTAAAAATGTTCCTGTGCTTTGTGATCCACGGTCACATATTATCCATTATCTACTCAATCATCCTGATATCAAGCATACCCCTGTTGAGCTCACCCTGCTCCCAAAACAGACACTTCAGCACCACAGACAGCGACTTGTATGTAGTTTTCTTTTTGTACCCCCCGGCAAATTCCAAAAAAACTAAATAGTTGCCAGTATCTCGCAACTGCAAACACAACAGATGTTGACAGTGAGAATGACATAAAGCGCCGTCTTCAGAAACGGAAATAAAACGTTTTGGTTTTGAGAAACCTTTATCTTGCTAATGTACTTTGTCTTCAAAAACCAAATAAACAATTAATACTTTCTTGAATAACAGTCTACATGTGCACAACTGAAAGTGTTATCGTTACAAAACAAAAGCAGAACACAAGAAAATTAATAATGAACACTTTAGAAACAACTTAAAATACAAATCAACACTGAAATAAATAAAAAAAGATCAAAAATAGTATTTCAAAGTTTTAGATTGTGAAAACACAATCAGTAGACCTGCTCCGAGCATTCCAAGTCCAAGCACCACAGCAAACCCCCCTCGGCCCGTTCCTCTTTTACCAACATTGGAGTTAGGAGGAAGAGGCTGCAAGATGCATTCTGTGTGATCAGTCTAAAAACAAATAAAGAAGTAAAAAGAAGTTAATTCTATCACCATTTCTCTATCAAAGCACTGCTAAATGTTTAATGCTTAGAATAGCTATACTAAGACAGGTTTCACTAATCCCAGACTGGAGATTGATGGGAGTTGTAGAATTTCCCTGGAAAGGTGATCCAAGATTTACTACATCACTGTATTTGTTCTCGGCATGCTGCCAGCCGTGACCACATGGCCTTCATTGGTTGTCAGATTCCATCTTGACATGGGGGGGCAACCTGATTACCTTCATCAGTGTCTGTGCCTCATGTCGTCCCCTACAAGAGTCTATTGAGACCTCCGAGTGGGATGTAATGGCTGCCCTTGTTGGTCTCAGCACTTTGAGTATTTTCACTAGACAAAACTATTGTAAATACAACTGGCAGAGATGATGAAAGATGAGGACATGAAGGAATGTGGACGTGACTGACCTTGGTGAGCAGGGTCTTAAGACAGGCCATCTCTTTCTGGAGGTCTCCCGTCTGAGTTATTATGTCGGCGCAAATGACTTGAGCCTCTTTCTCGGGATCACATGTAAGAACCACCTGTCAAACAACGTTATCTTGAGCAAGTTGTCACATTAAATGCACAAAAGATTAACGCATCTACTAACCATACAATTTATGTGATAGTTCTTATATATCTATAGTTAAGCTCTGCTTTTGAGGCAGGATTTCAGGTTTCGTTCCTGGACTTCTGATTCTGTTTTTGTATATATTGCATTAAAAAATAATTGTATTTCAGTTAATGGCTAGCAATGACCTTAAAGCAACAGTTCACACAAAAATGAAAATTCTGTCTTAATTTACTCACCCTCAAGTTGTTCCAAATCTGTATACGTTTCTTTGTTCTGATGGACACAAAGATATTTGGAAGAATGCCTGTTACCAAACAGTTCCACCATTTACTACCATAGTAGGAAAAATTTCTTTATAAAAGTCTTTGTTCTGTTGAACACAAAAGAAGATATTTTTAAAAATGTAGGAAAGCAAACAGTTCTGGGGCACTTTCACCATTGTAATTGTAGTCAATGGTGGCCATGAACTGTTTAGTAACAAGTATTCTTCACAATATTTTCTTTTGTGTTCAACAGAACAAAAACATTTATACAGATTAGGAACAATTTGAGGGTGAATAAACAACTTGTTTTTGTGTGAACTGTTCCTTTAATGTTTAAAATACACTTGGACATGTGTTAGACTGTAAATCCCCAAAAGTACACATCAAACCTCAGAGGCACTACGGGGGAACCTGCTGATGACATCCTGTACTGTTTCTGTCAAATAACAACATTGTTGCTTCAGGCTGATCAGAAAGTTCAGAAACTCTTCACTCCTGGGGAAGACAAGACATTTCCAAAATGAAACCATTCATTTGAATTAAAATCAAATACTTAACCAATACTAAACATGCCGGATTTAAATATTTCCCGCTAAAGAGTTCGCTAACTTCCAATGGTATCCCTAATTTGGTGACAGCGTTTTTGGCGCACTTCTGCCATCACTTACGATTTCAAATCCCTGTAATTGCTCACACATACCATGCAATGTTGATAGTGTTATCTTAACAGGGCATTTCCCCAAGCAGCCGTTTTCTTCTCCTAACACTCTGTCAGAGGCTGTGGTAAACACTGTCAGAGCCTGTGGAATTACTATCTTCTCCAGGATGGAGAGATGGGCTCGGAGAGTCGCTTTGTTAGTTTTTCTATGACTGAATGAGTGATAGGCTCTTGTGGGACGACTAAGTGCTGGGTTAATGCCACCGTCCAAATAGGCACTGTGAGAAGATCTATCATTTTCCATCAAGGAATATGTTCTTTGGTTGGCAATTACAGGATTTTTTTATTTAATTCAATTGAATTAAAAAAGACTACAGAACATATTTGTGTTGCAGGTAATCTACAGTGGTTTTTTGACAAGGTACACACTTTAAAAAATGTAATGTTTGTAAAAAAGAGATGGATAGTCCACCTAAAATCTGTCATTTATTCACCCTCATGTCATTCAAATCCTGAACTTGAAACATTCATCTGTGGAACACAAAAGAAGATATTTTGAGAAATGTCTCAGTGGTTGTGACCACACAATGGAAGTAGACACAATTCATCAAAATATCTTTTGTTTTCTGCAAAAAAGACAGTCATAGAGGTTTGGTGAATAAACAATGAAAGGATCTTGGCTGAACTATCCCTTTAAGCTTGTTTTGTATTTCAATTCCATTATAAAGAGTGTAAATAACTGTACTTTGTTCAAATGTCACACCTGGATAATATATACTCATACACCTTAGGTCTTTCCCTATTTGAACAGTCCAAACCTATGAATGTACAAGAAGCTCTGGTCTCTTATTAAATAGAAAGCTTCATGTTGGTGACTAACACAAAGCTCCACTTCAAAACACAAAAGGTCGGAAAACCCTGGAATCTACCGGAAATAACTCCTCCTCACAGTTAATTATAAACTCTTGTGAAAACGTACTGTAACTCTATATGCTTTTAATGTGTGTTTACGGAGCGCCCATCAGAAGAGGATTTAACTACGCAATTTACTGTGTGTACGTCTGCCCTCTCTGTACCCCCTTGGCATTGAATAAAGAAATTATAGATTGATTAGATTCATTAAGTGTGGACTTTAAAGTTAAATGTGGCCGCCACGGCGACTGTTTGCCGTCATCAGTCAGAGCACGGAGCATGCAGACATGACACTGGTTCGTTTCTCACCTTACAAATCATTACTAGAGCTTAAACCATTAAGACAGGCTTACATAGAAGCCTTGTCAAGACACTGTCGTCCTGTTATGAGTCTTGCGCCACAGGGTTGAACTACATAATGTTACCAGCATGGGAAAACTTTCATGTCCAGCATTCATGTAGCTAAACTGATAGACCTATGGGGTTGCAATGTGCCTACTTTGTTTCCACAAAATGTAACTCCATGAAAATATGGACTGGATAAAATGTACTAAGTAGACACAATAAAAGCAGAATGTAGGAAAGTTCCGGTTAACTTGATGGTGAATAAGCTTTACCCGCTGTCTATATTATTAAGTGGTGTCAGCATGTCCAGATCTACTTTGTCAAGATTCATCTGTTCAATGGCACCGAGAATCTTCTTTTGATCCTCAGGGTCTGTTACTCCAATCTACAAAGAGAAAAATATGTACCTTATCTGTTTAAAGTAACATTTTATTGATGGGATGAATGGTCTTACAGTTCAAAAGGTTTTAACAAAATATATGTTTAAAGCAGGGACAGGTACCTCAGACTAGATCCAAGTACTGTTAAAGTGATAGTTCCCCCAAAAAGGAAAATTCTTTCATCATTTACTTACCCTCTTGTCATTTCAAACCTGTATGACTTTCTTTCTTCTGCAGAACGCCAAAAAATATATTTTGAAGAAGTTTGTTAACCGAAACCAATGTAAGTGAATCGGGACCATTTAACAACATTTTTCACAATATCTTCTTTCGGGTTGGCGGAAGAAAAAAATGTCGAACAAGTTTGAAATGACAAGATGATGACAGATTTGTTATTGTTGGGTGAACTATTGCTTTATATTATGTTGGTAATTTTCTTAGTGATGTGACAAAATACTTTTTTCCATCTATTTAGATGTTAGCATACATCTTTGTTAAATACAGTACCTTTTCCAAATCCTGCTTTTCCATAACAAACAGGTCGTTCCAATTGATGTCCTGTTCCTGGCAAAGATAAAAATGGGTGTAATAAAGAGTCAGGATAACTGACACTCACAGTAAAAGAAAATATTATGGGTTAAAAACAATGTTTATGACCGACTGTTGATTCTACAAAAGTTTACACTGGGAAATTTCTACAGAACAGAATAAACACTCAAAGTATGGTTACACTAATGACACAGTTTCTTAAACATAAATATTACACTGTATGTGTTAGTATGAGACTAGTGTGAAAGAACTGCTTACAAACCTTGTCTATGTAAAGTTATATCCAATTTCTCAACTCATGTGATGTAACTACTACTGTTTACATAGATTAAACTCCACCCACAGGAATTAAGTTAACATAGTTAGAAGTGTTTTCTCAACTCAAAAGGAGAATTAAGACATCAAATAAATTATATTTTTTACAAAAACAAAGTAACTAGCTCACCATAATAACGTCAGAAAGATGGTCCAGATTCAGACCATGCAGCAAAAGTTGGATATCACTGAGCTTAGAGGAACTGTAAGAGCAAACCATGACGATAAAATATAAACACGAGTCATTTCAACACTGTCACAACTTTTGACTTTTGCTTTGATTAGGAGGACCATATAATTAATAGTCTTTACAAAAGCTGTTTTACATTTTAAATATTGAATGTATTCCATTGTTTTAGTGATGCATGCCATATGACTTATGTGATTTCGGTTATGAGAACTGTACAGTTTCATGTACATCAAACATTGTTTTTATTTTCAGTCACCACTAGAGGGCACTAGAACCAAAGTCACAGACCCAGGCGACAGACATAGAAACTCACCTCTCTTTGTAGGCACATGGAAGGTTGAGATTTTGATTGAGATATTTACACAGCACCTCAGCTTTGGACGATGCATGGTTATTTACAGCATAAGGTTCTGTGGAGCTAAGAATCCTGGACATCTGAAGGAACATGATTTAAATGAAGGCTGGTTAAAGTTACAGGGCTAAAATCTAACAAAGAAAACTCAATCTTTCTCTCTCTCTCTCTGAATGGAGAACAAGTTTGAAGGGGTAAAACAGTGTGTAGTGATTGGTCGAATACTGCAGGCATGTGATGGAAATGTAACGCCTCTTACCATATTTGGAACATCAAGGCCCAAAGCAATTGTACTGACAGGTACGCCCACCTTACTTGCGCATACATTTGGGCAGTCTTAAGTCAAATCATATCACGAACTGACCTAGATTTGTGGGGGTGTGGTTAAACGAGGTGTTTCAGGCAGTTTTGGATGAGCATTCACTTTTAGAAAGAATGCATCTTTTGTTCCCACACTTTTTGCAATTTTTCGTGACTAATACATGCATGGGCTACTTATAACACACCAAACACACAGAAAATACGTGTTTGCGTCATATGACCCCTTTAAGAAATGGACGTTATATTTATATACATATATTCCAAACAGCATGAAGCTATCAAATCCATTGAAATATTAAATTCAGGCCCAACTTTGTCTCATCTTACATGTAAAATGGGTAGCAGGTCTCAAGTAGGACCATACGATAAGCACTATCAAAAAAGTGCCAAAAAGCATCAATTCATTAGATTCTGTCAAGTCCCATGAAACCTCACTGTACCAAGGTACCATAACAATACTGTTGGTGTGCCAGGCCCATCTCCACTGGGGGGGTTACGAGTGGACCTGGCACACCCACAGTACTGGATTAGGAGATTTTTTCCTACGAGACTATAGATTCAACATTGGCTAAGCGAACATGGTGTAAATTACCTCAGTCTTCTTGAATATTTTGGCCATGTCAGCTGCCGTCTTCCCTGTTTTGGTTTTGATATACCTATCAGCTCCTAGTTGGAGCAGTTTCAACACGGCCACTTCATGTCCGTACTGCACTGCTATTATAAGGGCCTATAATAACAGAACATTGTTAAAGTTCAAATCCAGGAGAAGTAATATCAGTGGAGTGATCTCTTACAAACATTAAGTCTGCAAAAATGGATAATGATTATAAAATGCAAGTGAGGAAGAAAATATTAATACTTTCATATTTTTACGATCATCACAGCCTTGAGAGATAATGATCTTACCGTATGTCCATTGTCATTCTGAAAGTTAACCTCTGCTCCATGTGACGCCAGCAAATTAATCACCTGACAATAGCCGTCTCTGGCTGCCAGCATCAAGCACGTCAAACTGCTCCTGCGTAAAAATTGTAAATTAAAAATAAGTGTTGTTCCCTTATGACGTGGTCAAATAGAGTTGCAAAGAAAAAAAATCTGCCATTATGATTGTTTAAATCTCACACATCTTCCCTGATAACACAAGTAAAAAGTTGCATGCCTCCTCTCTTGTAAATCAGCCAAGAACAAGCAGAGAAATATATAAATCTTTGACATCTTGCTCTGGAACGATCTAATGCACAAAAGAGGAACTTCCTAGTTGAATGTACAAAGATATTTTATTATTGTCATAAATGTACATTTTATCTACAAACCAGCATGTCAAACATCCCACTGTTAGTCTGTGGGAAAAGCCTAAGGCTATTAATCACCCTGGGTGGCATTTCCCATAGAACGTGATGGTGGTGAAGTCAAGTCTACAGTGTCAGGCGCAGGTGAGCAAGGGCACCATCATTCCTCAAGTTGACATTATCTCCCGGGTATCTACGCATTTCCCTGTCTGTGACTGAATTTGTGATAAATGTGTGGTGTCTTGAATGCATTTTTCACACACTGCCCTTCTCCAAAGGCAGGGAAGCAATCGGGATGTTTACAGAGTCAATACAGACTCATTTTCTGTGGGTAAGTCATGATTTAAAAGACAAGTCACAGTGGAACTGTGAGCAACAGGTATAAATTATTTTCATAAATAATCATTTAAACACTCATTCACTTGTTTTAAACAACAGTTTTATTCATGTGTACTTTAGAACAATCAAACTACATGAATGCTTTTCACTTTTCAATGCTTCACTATTGGGAATAATGAGTATAAGATTGTCTTTGACTTAATCCAAAATATAGGATTTCCTTCATTTACTCACCCGCATGTTTTTCCAAACCTGTAAAAGATATTTTGAAATACGCTGATACATTGAAACATTTCTCAAAATATCTTCTTTTGCCTTGCACAGAAGAATAAGTCAACTCTGACCTGAAACATCTTGGGGCACCTGAACAAAGTATTCTAACACGATTGGTTAATTCCCAGCATGGTGACCTGATTAGTTTAAACAGTTTTTATAAAATAAATCCTCTCACCTTAGGTCACAACCAGATAAACTAATTGTACGAAGTAGAGTTAAGGGACACATATTGATAATGCTGTTTGTCATATGCATTTTATTAGAATAAGTAATTTGAAATATATATTTTCCATTTTCTATTGAAAATGAAAGCTTAAAGCAAAACTGCAGTCTCAGCAATTTTCAACAAAAAAAAACTAAAAATCGATTCTAACTTGAAACAGATCTTGAGACGCCAGTCACACTCCTTCCTAAATGATTTCTTGCTTAGTCTAAGTTTGTTGTATTTGTTAACAAAGTTTAGGCAAATGCAGCTGCTACAAATTGCCAGTCATGTGAGGAACACTGGGGGGCAGAGGAAGAGGACGCGTGTTTGACAGGCTTTTGACAGGCCAGTGCCCCCAAGTTCCTTGTTACGGAACTTTAAATATTTTGTCTGGATGGGACACAATTACTTTCTCACCGGTCAAGTGAGCAACATACTTGTTGACACTCCAGATCATGTGAGCGGTTCGGGTGGCAGATGATAAGCAACAGGGGGCTGCCCTGAAAAATGCCTGGAGTCAATACACCATCAAGTACACATCACCTCCCAAACAGTTGTTAGGAAGACATGTTTGAAACGCTGTCTGGCCAGTGTTAATGTTTTGTAGCTGGTGGGAGCATTTTTTTCACATGCTTAATCAACGGGACCAGACAATCCCGCACTTGTTTATATATTTGTATAAACCTGTTGTTAAAAGCGGGTTTGAGTGGATGCAAGTTTGAGATTATTTACCATACCATTTAACTTCACGCAATAAAGAAAAGTACAAGGTTAGTTAAAATAGGTATTCGTCAAATTCAATCCAGACCACATGCTATGTGTGTATGCGCAAGTCACACCTGCACCATGTTTCACTAACCTGTTGCACACATTTGGGTCAGCATTGCGACTGAGCAGTAGGGCCACACACTTGGCGATCTTCTCTTCTGAGACAGATGTTGCAGTGCAAGCAGCCATCAGAACTGTAAAGTTGTCTATGTATGATATCACAACAAAAAAAACACATCAAGGGTTACCTACATGATTAAGAAAGCACACTAATGTTCTGCAACGATGTTGATTGAACAACAGTACACTGGCAACCCCACAGCTACATACACGGTAAAATAAATGATTACATACACGCCATATGAAAATAACATGCCCTATTGTTGCTTGACTCATATGTGACCTGGAGCCAATCCCAACGTTGTGTTGATACATTAAGGAGACACATCTACGTTATTGGCTTTAGTGTTGCGCTGAGAACAGCGTTTAGGCTACAGGAGCAGCACCACTACGGAGTAGGATGCAGACACAGTTTAGTTGCGTCTGCGGTGGAGCAGGAAAATAAATAAAGCTCCAGTGTTGGGCCAGCGCAATGACGCCAGCACCACGCTCTGCATAGAGCAGTTATCAATCACTTCTACCTTCTCCCCCTTCTGTGCGGAACACAGACCAGGAAGTGGCAGCTGCATTCACGTCTAATTATTTCCTGTCTGAGCCCGCAGCTTCAGACGGTCAAGAGACGAGACCATCTCCTCTCAGTGGGCACCCTGTAACCGTACAAAGCATGATTGCTCGCAGACATTTCATCATGACTAGCAGATGAACTTCATTTGAAAAGAAATAGAAATTCAACGTGTAAACTCAAAACACACCGGCAGATTAATTGCACATTTCAATAGCTCGGTATGTGCGTCACAACCAATAAGTAATGTCAGATGAAGGACACCAGGATGAACTGTAACCGGTTTCATCCTCCCCAGCACGTGGGTTGAAATCAAAAGAACGTTACCTACTTCGATGTCACAGTTTTTAATGAAAACCAAACTATTCTCGCCTGAAGGATTAAGTCTAGCCATGCTCTTTTGATTTGATAACATTGGGTTCCTGGCCTGTGCTTGATGCCTATCCTCTCCAATAAAACAACACACTGGAGTCACATGAAGGCCATGTTAAGCAATGCTGTACTGACAACACCTCGCCTTTTCGGCTTTACATATGATGTGCCGTACAGAAACCACTTCATTATACCTCTACTGAAGTTTGCACTTGCGCCACGATCCAGCAGGAGTTGCGCGAGCTCGTTGTGGGCCACATGGACAGCGCACATGAGAGGAGTCCAGCCAAAGCCAAGCCGCGTCTCAACGTCCATACCTAAGATTAAAAAAACAACGTGTTCATTCCAAAGACAAGTACAACATACAAAATAACATTCTTGATAACCGGGTAGTGTTGTGTCTTTTAAAGAATGAGGCACGTACCACCGTCCAGGAGCTCTTGCACAAGCTCGACATTTCCTGCAGTAATGGCTCTTTTCAAAGTGGACACTTTGTCATCAACGTTCAAATGGACTTCAGGTTCCTGCTATTTTAACAATTCATTTATAAAGAATTTAAAACGATTAACCGAGGCAAATAACACTTTACGACATATGGAGCGAACGTTGCAGATTAACATATGACGCTTTTAAGTTTACCTCAGCGCACGGTTTGGAGAATCCAATGTCCCAGTCGGCGTCGCTTCCATCACTCTCATCTCCAGCAGGAAAACCGTAGCTCATTTCGTTAATCATGACTTTGACGGGAATCACTGGATATTGAAAATCGTGCCCCGGCAATCATAATACGACAACTTCGGAATTCGTCTGACGCAAAGACGTATTGGTAACCACGCCCACATCACGTAATAAAAACAACCAATAGTAACCCTAGGATCATTAGTAGTTACAGACGTAGACGCCGCGTTGACACATAACATTTGAGATAATGAACCATCGAAGTCGGTTTAGAAATCGGGCTTTTTATCCAAAGAAACGCAGATGCCATATTCAATTTTATGTTCACCTTGCAGTCTTGCCCGGTCAAATATGGCGGCGTCGTTTGACGTACGGTTCAGCGGTGGAAGATGCAAAGCAAGTGCAAACATGATGCTCCGATTTGGAAACAACGGAATCGCATACTGCACGAATTCACACGTGCTTCCGTAGTTTGTACAACCTTGCATCTTGCTATCTATTTAAATATATTAACATTCTATTTGTTGAATAAATATTGAACACATAAAATTTAATCGATGAACCAATCATTCATGCATCCTCCAAATCCACTTGCAGGGCCACGGGGGGTGTAGCCCAGCATCTCGGGAGAATGAAAAAATCAAATAATATTTTTTTCTTTTCAGATATATACGACGGCGTTTTAGTCCTACGTTAAAAATAAAATAAGATCCAAGATTTCGAGAATAAAGTCGAAATGTTATGAGAATAAAGTTGAAATGTTTCGAGAATAAAGTCGAAATGTTATGAGAATAAAGTCGAAATGTTATGGAATAAAGTCGAAATGTTTCGAGAATAAAGTCGAAATGTTACGAGAATAAAGTCGAAATTTTTCCAGAATAAAGTCGAAATGTTACGAGAATAAAGTCGAAATGTTACGAGAATAAAGTCGAAATGTTACGAGAATAAAGTCGAAATGTTACGAGAATAAAGTCGAAATGTTACGAGAATAAAGTCGAAATGTTACGAGAATAAAGTCGAAATGTTACGAGAATAATGTCGAAATGTTTCGAGAATAAAGTCGAAATTTCTCCAGAATAAAGTCGAAATGTTACGAGAATAAAGTCGAAATGTTACGAGAATAAAGTCGAAATGTTTCGAGAATAAAGTCGAAATTTCTCCAGAATAAAGTCGAAATGTTACGAGAATAAAGTCGAAATGATACGAGAATAAAGTCGAAATTTTTCCAGAATAAAGTCGAAATGTTACGAGAATAAAGTCGAAATGTTACGAGAATAAAGTCGAAATTTTTCCAGAATAAAGTCGAAATGTTACGAGAATAAAGTCGAAATTTTTCCAGAATAAAGTCGAAATGTTACGAGAATAAAGTCGAAATGTTACGAGAATAAAGTCGAAATGTTACGAGAATAAAGTCGAAATTTTTCCAGAATAAAGTCGAAATGTTACGAGAATAAAGTCGAAATTTTTCCAGAATAAAGTCGAAATGTTACGAGAATAAAGTCGAAATGTTACGAGAATAAAGTCGAAATGTTTCGAGAATAAAGTCGAAATGATTCGAGAATAAAGTCGAAATGTTTCGAGAATAAAGTCACAATGTTATGAGAATAAAGTCACAATGTTATGAGAATAAAGTCACGTTATGAGAATAAAGTCGTAGTAATACGAGAATAAACTCTTAATATTTTGAGAAAAAAATTACAGAATTGCTGGAAACAATGGATGTGGAGGATTTGTTTAAATCCTACTTTAGATTAGGATTTAGCAATAAGGAAATTATTTGTCTTTTGGCGCATCATCACGGAGTTATAGTTAACTTAAACTCTTAAACTATAACTTTCACGTAAACAAAATACGTATTACGACGAGTTTATTCTCGTTACATTTCGACTTTATTCTCGAAACATTTCGACTTTAATCTCGAAACATTTCGACTTTATTCTCGAAACATTTCGACTTTAATCTCGAAACATTTCGACTTTAATCTCGAAACATTTCGACTTTATTCTCGTTACATTTCGACTTTATTCTCGAAACATTTCGACTTTAATCTCGAAACATTTCGACTTTATTCTCGTTACATTTCGACTTTATTCTCGAAACATTTCGACTTTAATCTCGAAACATTTCGACTTTATTCTCGTAACATTTCGATTTTATCCTCGAAATCTTTTTTTATTTTTACTAAAACCCCGTCGTAGAAATAGACATGGGCTATGCAATTTATTCGATTTATTGACACTTACTGTAGCATAGCCTATATGTAACAATGTGAGTAATGAATGACATTCTGTAGAGTGAATTTGACATTTCCCCAACGATTTATAATACTGGACTCATTTTACACGTAAAGATCATCAAAAAGGTGAGTATCATTTTGCTTTTTCGTATTTAATGAATTGAATCATTTCTAAATGTAAGAAGCATTTCGCAACTAAAGCATAGAGCACTCACCTTGAAGCTGTTTGTGGTCTACACAGTATGTGACAAACTTGCTTACATTCGATTACTGACCTACTGACCTAACCATTATTCATTTAACTTTTCAAAGTAATTATTATGTTTAAATGGGATCTTAAATCCATGATTTTCATTGTGGTCTCAGACTTTTTTACAATAAATAAAGTTTTACTATAATGGATACGAACCTAAGATTTAGCTAATAATGTATTCACAGTACATATGTAGCCTTTGCCTTACAGTGTATCATTCTCGTTTAATTTCTTACTACAGTACAGACCCTATATAAGTCTTTGTAATGCTTCTTTAATTGTCTAATGAAATAATTTTGCCCTAAAATGTATTCACTTCCACTTCCCTGGCAAATATCATAAAACCAGGAAGTCTGGGGAGTAATTAAACAATATACAGTTCGTGATAGTTTGTACTTTACATGCCGGTGATGTGTTAAAATTGATGTTTTTCTCAAGCAACATCAGAATTATCTTCCGATGACACCGCTTGCTGTTGTAAAGCAACACGTGAGCATCCCTGTAAAAGACTGACACTACGAAGATGACATGCCCAAAGGAGCTTTGGCGGTGTGCGCTGTGAGAGCGCACTTCTCTCACTGCAACACGGCGCAGCTGTCATAATGGGCTCTTTATAAGCAACAATAGACAGCTCTTTGCAGTTCTCAATGACGCTTTTATGACAGGTTTTACTTTGTCGTATTAATATTGCCAGCGAATCTTAACATCATCGCGCTCTTTGCGCACTACGTGAACGACAGCTACTGCGAGAGATCATTCAACGGACATAAGTTATCCTGACACCCGATGTAAGGGTTGTGACCCTCGGGGTATTTTGAGGATGCGGAGATCACCTGTGGAGGATGCGAACTGCCTATCGAGATACTTCTTTTGGTAAGACGCAACAGGAATATTACGTTTTAGATTGTGTGCGTGTGTATTCACGTTTGGACTAACACAGCGGGCAAAGATTTGCCTTGCAACACGTATATGTTATATTTTAGATACATTTTATTCAACTATTTACTCAGATGTCTTTCGTCTGAAGACTGAGTGGAAAATAAATGTTTCATTCAAACCCTTTCATACGATTATAGACAATAAATTAGCCAAGTTCTAGAACATTTTGACAACATTGTATAATAAATGGAACAGCAAAATGAGTTTAATAACCAGTTTGGTCTCTTTACAACTTGGATAAAACATCTGCGTAATGGTCTTGCTTTACACATGCAAGTTTAATTTTACATTGAGTTGTGAGTATGACGCCAGCATTCACATGCTGTCACTATACATATGACCAAAATAACTACACTTTAATCTATTTCTCACTATACATTTACTTAGATTCAGTACAATCAATAAACTGGCCACAGCAAAACAACTGTGTTTCAACACTTCGCAGGTGGACAAACCCTATTATGAGAAAGGGGTTTAGAGAGAAACTGAGGCCATCTGATGTTTATCAAGCTCCCAGTGAAGATACTGCAGATGTCCTAGCAGAGCGTTTGGAAAAGTTAGTATTTGTATCCTGATTTATTAATTTCTGAGATGTCTGATTTATTAATTTGCTTTCTTTGGATATATATAGCCCTATTATAAAAAAATGTGTTGTTGGTTACTTCTGTATACTTTCAAACCGCATTTAATTTGATTTTATATACACATTTGATTCAAGTATTTTCACCAGCAAACATTGGTACTTTTGCCCATTGAAAAAGTATGTAATGTTGTACTTTCTGTATTTGTGAATTACTGATTTTTTTTAAAGTGGTCTCCTGAATCTGTCCAGAACAGTATCCTAATAAAACTTGTTGACTCAACTTGTTTGTAAGTGAATACATTTACATAATGAAGTGTCCCAAACAGAACTCACAGCTTCGGTCTCTTTTGTTATGTTCAGAGTCCTCAAAAGCACTGTTACTCAAGAGAGCCAAATATCACACCTTTTAGCCAGTGTCTGTGTCGTGTTTTTGACAAAAGAAAGTGGAAAAGAATTAAGAATTAAATGTGGGCAACCCCCTTAAATGTCACTCGCCTGTTCCAGTAAAGATCTTCCCAGGCCATGCCTCACATAAATCACAATACATTCATGCCAGTGCCTCCTAATGGGCATCTAAAATGACCTTTTGAAGTGCCAGGCTCCTGGTGAGTGATATATGATGGGCATTTATTTTATTCAACATGCAGTGGTGATGGGAATTTGAACTTTTATTCAATTAACAGGTCGGAGCAGGTCATGTTGAGATGTTTAATAAGTTGGTTAAATCACCCTGGTTATACAGGAGTGCACCAAACAATGCGGACAATACTGGTTTTATGTGGGTGGGTGGATGCAAAGGGCTGTTTATCGGTTCTATTCAGTTCTTCTTTCTTCCTAAACAGAGAATGGGACAGAGAAGTTGCCTCTGGCAGGAAAAATCCCAGTTTACTTCGAGCACTGGCACGATGCTTCCTAAGACCTTTTCTGTTATTTGGCATCCTTCTGTATATAGGCGTAAGTGTCCCAAAGAGTGTGTGTCTACATGTCTCTTTTGTGTTCTTTCATGTTCTTGGATCTGAGTGTTAAACTTTTCTTAATGCATCAGCTTGCCAATTATTTCCATATGGGTAATGGAGTGATGTGTGATTGAGTTTTTTTTTTCTTAATCATTTTGTTGTTTTTGTGTGTACATGCAAAACCAAACATCCATGTTTAGTGCAGATATAAGTAAAGTATTTACTCCAGTGTAAATAAGTAAAATGTTTGTAGTTATACGTGTAATATCAAAATATTCAGAATCTAGGCATATCCAAGATGTCATAAACTTTAACTTGCGTAATGATTCACAGGCAATACCTGTATTTGCAATACACATTTGAAGATCTTTTGTCTTAGTCTAATAATTTCTGTTTATTTTTCAGGAGGTCACAAAAACAGTGCAGCCTCAGCTTTTAGGCCGGATCATTGCATCATTTGACCCAGCCTATGAACCAGAACGATCCATGGGGTACTTTCTTGCCCTGGGCCTTGGTTTGCTGTTCACAGCCCGTTTTCTACTTCTCCAGCCAGCCATGTTTGGGCTACACCGCCTGGGCATGCAAATCAGGATAGCTCTCTTTAGCATCATCTATAAAAAGGTTTTTATTCAGATATCACTATATGTAGGTCCAATGTTTGAAATTTGAAATTCCATCAGCAGCACTAAATATTTATAAGTATTAACTCAACCGTATACATTTCTCTTTACCTCCTAGACCTTGAAACTATCTAGCAGAGTCTTGGACAAAATCAGCACAGGTCAGCTGGTCAGTCTGATGTCAGCCAATCTGGGAAAGTTTGATCAGGCAGGTATACTGTAGAATGACAAAATAGTAAATTGTGCAAAATTGTTAATTTTTTTATTGTAAAATATGGTTAATTTGAGACACTTTAAAATTGTGAACCATAGAAGACACAAGTCACTTTTGAAAATATTGATATTAGTCTTTGTATAACTCAAAGGCCAAAGACATAAGCAGGTTGGTTCTTCAGAAGGGACGATGGGTGAACTCAAGAATCTCTCGGGAGGTAGAGCCAGGGTGTTGAATATTGATACACTCTGTAAGTGTTCTGAAGCAATTAACACCTGCATTTAATGTAGTTCTCCAGCCCTCTTCCCTCAGAAGGTTTGAGCTTCTTTGAAATTTGTAGCTATTGCAATTCTGAGGAATAGAATGTACTATTTGTATTATAATTTTTCCTAATGGCTTCAAACCTCTCTGTGAAATGTTATATACGCGTGTGGCTCTGTTTGTTTGCTTTTGCAGTATTTGGTATTTGGTTGAAACATAACAACAACACTGAATAAAACGAGTCTTAATTTAGTTTTCACAACGGGTTATTCTACATGTATGTGGTATACATGGAGCGAAAATTATGTACAGTCAAACTCTAAAATTTGTGTATATATATATATTTTGTCATTTTGTTTATGGATAAATTTTCTTTCATGAAACAGAGCTTAGGTATGGCCCATTTTGTTTGGATATCACCGCTGCAGTGCATCCTGTGCACCGGTCTGATCTGGGAGCTCATTGATGTCAACAGCTTCTGTGCACTGGCCGCAATTTCTTTACTGGGGGTCCTGCAAGCATTTCTATCACATAAAATGGGTCCTTACAAGTAAGTCTCAAAACTAACATCCAGCCATGCCCTTACACCTAAAGGTTAAAGGTAAAGGAAATTTAGCAGCATCTAGTGGTGAGGCTGGGAATTGCAACCAATGGCTAAACCACCCTTCCCTTTCGAAGCACTATGGTGGCTGACAAAGGGCTAAGATGTCGTCACATTTTCAGTTCTTTGCCGAAGGAGATAACGTATTTACGAAATGCGCTCTGTCTGTTAGGGGCTGCTGTAGAAACAGCATGGCGTATTCCAAGGGGACCCAGGGTGTATGTAAAGAGAAATAGTTCATTCTAATGTAGTAAAAACGCAACGCTTCATTATTTAAGGTCTTTATACACCTCTGAAGACATAGTTACAGTATGTATCTTATATTACATTTCTGTCAATACATCCTCCAAAAAAATTACACACCACACCTTTAATATTGTCAAAAAATGCTTTCTTTGGCACCAAAATGGCACAGAATTGATTGAGAGGCATCTCTCCAAATTCTTTTAATGCTCCCACACAAACAGACATTCCAGCTGGGATTCATGCTGGTAAAAGGCTTTGAAGAGTTTGAACAGGTAGTTCAGTTCTGCTCCTGTAATCAGTAGGCTGGTTAGCCTTGTGCTTCTCAGAAATGTAAACAATGTCGGTCAAATTATCTCGTAGAAGCTGTTTTGGTGAGGATCTCTCATAGAACCAATGGTTTTCATATAAGGACAATGAAGGCGAGTTCAATATGTATGCTGTCTGCATTTAGTGCATTTTTAATCCATAACAACATGCTTAGTCAGATGTACTGTACTTACACCCACAGTTTTTTGTAGTGTTTTTATGTACAAACATGGAGTACTGTAAGCACAGACAGATCATTACAAATATTCTGCCTCGTTTTTGTTCTCCATCAGAGCACAAAAGGTTCTGTTGACCAACAAGCGTTTAGCTCTGACCTCAGAGATCATGGAGAACCTGCATTCGGTGAAGGCCTACGGCTGGGAGGAGATAATGGAGACACTTATCAAGAACATCAGACAGTAAGACTCAATGTTATATGGAGATGTACTTCATTTGTTATAAAACAAGTCAAACTCATAATTATGTTTGATTTGTATAGCTTTAATAGAAATGAGCATCTTTAGTTAGAGACTCTATGTAGGAGAGTGTTGGATTAGAGGCTCTTTTTTTGTCAGTCTTCCTATGTTTCACTGTAGTATTACATTTACCGCAGCACACGATGTGCCTTTGTGTGTTGTTATCAGCTCGGTTTAGGAGAATCAATGTCCCGTTGTTTTTTTGGCTATTCGATATCTCATGACACAGACTCCAAATATTCTGGCATTTCCCCTCATTTTGTGATTCTTTTTTCCGTAAACTGTTTTTAGGGATGAGGTAAAGCTGACCAGGAAAATTGGCTCACTGCGTTACTTCTACAGCTCTGCGTATTTTTTCTCTGCCATCTTTGTGATTGTGGCGGCGGTGGTGCCTCACGCCCTCAGTCGCGGCATCAATCTGCGACGCATATTCACCACTCTCTCTTATTGCATGGTACTGCGTATGACTGTCACGCGACAGCTGCCCGGTTCAATTCAGATGTGGTACGACACCATGCGTCTCATTTGGAAAATTGAAGTGAGTGCATTTTTATGTACTGTACCATCAGGTATATTTTATCACCCTCATGTTGTTCAAAACATATATGACTCTTTCTTCTGTGAAACACAAAAGAAGATATTTTGAGATGTCTCAGTGGTTTGGTGTCCATACAATGAAAGTCAAATGGGGCCAGGTTGTTCACCAACATTCTTCAAAATATCTTATTTTGTGTTCTGCAGAAGAAAGTCATTCAGGTTGGAAATGACACAAGAGTGAGTAAATGATAAAATAATAAAAATTTAGGGGTCAACTACCCCTTTAAGCAAAACTATGTCAGAAGATGTATTGGAGAATGGGGCTACTTATCAAATTTTTAAGGTTTTAGTTTAAAAAAAAATCTATTTCTATATGGCTTTTAAGGCCTGATTTACACCCTTTTTATCATTGCCCAAATAATCAATGCCTTAGTTAATATGGTGGGATAAGTGGGGTAAGTGTCACAATGGAAAATGCATTGAAACATCCATTTAAAACACATATGACACCAATAAAAATGTGACAGCTAGCCCAATCTGATATTTTCACCCTTGTCCTGAAACACATTTCACCCTTTAGTTTCTATAAATGCCACAATTATACCATTATGTAATGCTGTAAACTGTAAAACTGTATTTTGAGAGAATTGAACTTTACTGTGGTCATTCCTGTATCCACAACTCTAATACATTAACCTGTGTCACTTACATCCTCAAGGAATTTCTTAGTAATGAAGAATACAAGTTATTGGAGTATGACCTCAGCATCACAGACCTGGATCTGGAAAATGTCACTGCTTCTTGGGATGAGGTAAAATTATGGTCTGAAAAGTTCAGATCTACACAATGTTTGTCTGCATTAAATCCTAAAATATCTTTAATCAATATTGTATGGTTCAGATCCGATCCACAGAACATACAGTAAACATCTGTGTGTGTAAATGATGGTACATAACATTTATCTATTGTTCAGGGTACCGGCGAACTTTTGGAAAGGATCAAGCAGGAGAACAAAGCTAATGGTCATCCTAATGGAGATGCAGGCCTCTTCTTCACTAACCTGTGTGTCACCCCTGTACTGAAGGACATCAGCTTGAATCTGAAGAAAGGGGAGATGTTGGCTGTTACTGGTTCTATGGGATCTGGGAAGGTGGGAAGATTGTTTTTGTTTAAATATCTCAAACATACAATAAATACAATTACAATAAAGTAAAACTCAGCCTCGCTGTATGAAGAAAATATATGCCAAAATATGACTGAAAGGGTTAGGAAAGGAAACTGTATGGTTGTTATTGTACTGACATTGTCTGTATTTATAGAGCTCATTGTTGATGACCATCCTCGGAGAGCTGGTTCCCTCCTCCGGGAAGATCCGACACAGCGGTCGAATCTCCTACTCCTCCCAAACAGCCTGGATCATGCCTGGCACCATCCGAGACAACATCCTCTTTGGTCTGACCTATGATGAGTACCGATACAAGAGTGTGGTGAAAGCATGCCAGCTCGAGGAGGTACATACAAATAAATGAATGTTCTTCTACATGCTCATGGTTTCTCCAATAACCTAAGTCTTACTTCCACCTTGTTCTGTTTCTCACTCGTTTTTATTTCAATTTCTCTGAAGATATTTTCTGACCTCATTCAGCCTGTCAAGTCCTTCTCTTTGTCTCCTCTCCCGTTCTTTGGCTTTGGCTGTTTCTACATTCTCTCTCTCTCTCTCTCTCTCTCTCTCTCTCTCTCTCTCTGCCTCTCTCTGCCTCCCTCTCTCTCTCTCTCTCTCTGCCTCTCTCTCTCTCTCTCTCTCTCTGTCTCTCTCTCTCTCTCTCTAGATGGAATGTTCACCTGGCATTTAAACTGAGAACCTTTGTTAGATACAGAACTGTGTCATATTATCCCACTCAATATGGTTTTCTCCCCTCGCTCTCAGTCTCTTGAAACCAAACCAGCCAATCACGTGCAACTCTCAGCAGCCGATGTGTTGAGTGACAGGCCCCTTGTTTAATGAGCCTACATGAAAGGAGAAGGTGTCCTCAGATCTGTTGAGGACACATTCACATCCCAGTAGAAAGCTGATGTGTGCATGGTGTACATCAGTGCCAGTATCTGAGATATATTTGATTCTGAGACTTGAAAGGGGGATATAAGCATATTTGTGTCATTTAGAGCACAACTCAGCAAAAGCTTTTAAATTCAAAGGATTACATTTGTTATAATGTCTTGATAAGTAAATACATTGTAGCCACAACAGAACTTTTAGATGATCCATGTCTCAGCTGACACTGTGTGTTTTCTGAATGGTAAATCAGTCACGTATCTTTTTCAAAGGGGGGAACATGAACCTGTTTCCCAACAAAAAAAGCCTGTTTTCACAATACATGTTGAGTAGAATTTATGACTGTTTGTAAAGAAACATTCAGACCGGTAACAACAGAAGAGCTGAAAGAACAGTGCGAGCTGGATGGTGTGTTTACAATGGTAGGCAAGAACTTAACAACGTTGTGTGAGAAGTTAGCCGTTTGTGTGCTAACTAGCAAGAAGCCGCAATGTGTTGTAAACACAACAAGTCTTTTTCTGTGTTTGACAAGATGCAGACGGGTAGGATTTCCTAGCATTACTCTTCTGCGTCATAGACTAGAGACACGCTCTATATGCAAATGGACGGCTAGCAGGACAATAAATGGGTTTGTGGAGTCTTTAATATGTAAAGTGAAACCCCCGTCATGGTTGGACACTTGACTGAGTTTATTGGGCTCGTGTTGTGTGTGTATTTTCTTTTGTGGCACTGATATAGTAAAATTTCAGAGGCCATTCATTGTATATCTGAGCAGTAAACTGACGCATGTCCACATTTAAATCAGGAGCTCTCCAGGGCTTTCCACTGGTTTGTTTGTCAAGGGTTTTTCTAACCACATACCTTGTTTTTAATTATAACTTTATTATTTTTAATGCTACAATGGACAGAGAGAGCGGAGGATGAGGTAAGATGTAAAAGACGCATGACATTTTAGTTTTGTGGTGTTTGGTTTGTGTGTGTATAGGTTCAAGTCTATTTTCAAGTCTAAAACTTCGGACAATATCCACTTTTAGCAGATACCTGTTAAAGTCATTCTTGACTGAAAATATTGACCAAAAATGTCACTCATCATGGACTACACAGTTTCTTATCCAATGAAATGCTGCAAACCCTCTCTCCCACTTATGGAGGCCACTATTATTGGCTCATGACAATGAAAACTATTTTCGATTGGCTAGTTAAATAATAGGGGACATAAACCCTTTTATTTGTTGCATCACACTTATGAAATGCTTTTAACTAAAAATACACTGTCTATGTATGTATTTATGTATTTATGTATTTTTTCCTTGGTGTGTCTAAACTTAAAACTTTTTCTCATTCTCTATATTACGAGTTGACCTAAAATGAATCTGTTCCCTCATTATGTAGCAAAAAGTGTTTTCTATTTAACATTATAACTGATTTGATGCTTTGAATTATCATACCAGTATAGTACTCTCAGGATTATTCAAATGCATTGCCTTTTCCTCAAAAACATAGAAAAGTGAGCAGTTAAGGTGACATTTATGTATGTTTCCCAAAACAGTTTTTTAGCCATGAGCTGTTGTAGGTTCTGCTCTGTTTGATGGTTTGTCTGTTTCATTATTAGGATCTGGCTGCTATGCCTGAGAAGGACAAGACACCTATGGCTGAAGGGGGTTTAAACTTAAGTGGGGGTCAGAAGGCACGTGTGGCTCTGGCCAGGTATGTCTCCCCACCTTCACCTGATCATCTCTCAACTCCTCAGGTGTACTTCAGCACCTGTACTGACCAAAGTTCCAGTATGCTGGAGACCCCGCCTGCCTTTTACACAACGGCTGCTCTTTCCCACAAAAGTTTAGGGAAGGAAGCAAATCCCATGACATTTTGATGACCATATAACTATTGACTCTGTGTTGGTCATGTACATATAAAACATCTTTTAGATGTACGCAGCCATAAAGTCAATATGAAACACGGTTTAATACAGTTCAACATGAGCTTACAACCATAAACCAAATGAGAGTTTGACAGCTTTTGACTACCTCTTTATTTTAAGTATTGCATGTGAGAGCTGGCATGACAGACCAAAATACATCTTGTTTGTTTTATTACTCTATGTACTTAAACATTGTCTTAAACATTGTATATATCAGAAATATATATCATTGTATAGATATTTTAGAATCTAAATAATAAAATACATTTATTTATGCATTATTTGATCTGCACAGGGCTGTATATAGAGATGCTAATGTTTACCTGCTTGATGCACCTTTTACTCATCTGGACATTGCAACAGAAAAGGATATTTTTGACAAGTATGTATATTACATTTTCAATTCTTTTCACTATTTAGCTTACTTGATTTATTCCGTACGCAAACATTCTGTTATGCAATATTTTGACTTAAACATTGAAACTACACTAACACTGAAGTGACTACATATGTTTACTGATGTATAACTCATTTTTTGTATTTACCCAGATGTCTGTGTAAGCTGATGGCCTCCAAGACACGCATCCTGGTAACAAATAAGATTGACCACTTGAAGCGTGCTGATAAGATCCTACTGCTCCACAACGGTGAAAGTTTTTTCTACGGCACCTTTTCAGAACTTCAGTCAGAGCGACCTGATTTCAGCACTTTGCTTCTGGGTATGGAGGCCTACGACAACATCAGCGCCGAACGCCGTTGCTCCATCCTCACCGAGACCCTCCGGCGCGTTTCGGTGGATGAGAGCGCGGGTGCGCGTCCTCAGCGTTCCTCCTACCGTCAGATCGCCCCCTCTAAGCCTATGTACATAGATGAGCGCAAACCATCGGTGATCATCAATCCTCTCGGAGCGGCTCGGAAAGCATCCTTCATTCAGTCACCAGAGGAAGAGGTTCGGAGGACGTTACCAGACCGCAAGTTCTCCCTTGTACCTGAGAACGAGCTAGTGGATGAATCGTTCATGGGAAGTGACGTGTATCACAATCATGGAGTCCATATGGCTGGTCAGAGGAGACAGTCGGTGTTAGCCTTCATGACCAATGCACAAGGTCAAGGCCGACGTGACCACCTTCAGTCGTCTTTCCGTCAACGGCTCTCCGTCGTCCCTCAGGGCGAACTGGCCTCTGAGATGGACGTCTACACCCGCCGTCTGTCCAACAGTGCATATGACATCACCGGAGTCCTAGAGGAAGAGAACACTGAGGTGTGAAAAGTCAAAACCTTGCTACTGCACTGGCATCATATTATTGCATTTCATTGGTGATCTCCTTTTACTTGATCTAATTTGTTTTATTTTGCAGGTGTGCTTAATTGATGAAATCGATGAAATAGAGGAGGTATTCGAAACGACAAAGTGGAACACATATGTCAGATATGTGTCCAATAACAGAAGTCTTCTTTATGTTCTGATCTTCATTCTCATTATTGCTGCAGTTGAGGTAATCGAAAGGTTTTTTAATAAAAACTTAATTTATCATTTACATACTGACTGATATGCTGACCAGGCACAGAAAGAAGCACCTTGCTGATTTTCGTAAAAATGTACAATTCTGAAATCTGTGAAATTTTGTTGAATGGTTTTAAACATGCATAGGACGGTTGTTGATACCAATGCACATCTTAACCCTGTTTCTTTTCATTATTTCAGGTTGCCGGTTCTGTGGCAGGAATTTTTCTAATAACTGAGTGAGTGTTTCAACGCCTTTCATCTTTTTGCAAAGATCTACAGAAAAGAAGTAGCAAGTCAGTAGCGTAGCCGTAGATGTCAAGGACAAGTTCTGCTGAAGTTTGTGAATCTAAACAAACCACTACGGTCCTAAAAGTCACTATTACCTCTTGTGTTTGCAGAAGACTCATTTTATAAAGAGATCAAATCTTTATTGTTATTTACAAAATACCTTTTCTTTATTTTGCTCCAGTGACATTTGGAAAGAAGATCAACATCGATCTGACCCAAATATGACCAAGTCCAACATGTCCTTACCTGAAAAGAGCAAGTCCATCATTGTGACTCCCACAAGCAGCTACTACATCCTATATATATATGTGGCCACTTCAGAGAGCATACTTGCGATGGGATTCTTTAGAGGTCTTCCATTTGTCCACACTATGATCACAATCTCCAAGAAACTTCACCAGAAGATGTTTCATGCCGTCCTTAGGGCACCCATGTCTGTGCTGAATACCATGAAAACAGGTACAGTATTGCTTCTGTGTGGCTGCAGAAAATTCTGCCATCATTTAAATACCTTCACATAATTGTGGAACACAATCAAAGATATTTTGAGGAATGTCACAGTGGTTTTGTGTCCATACAATGGAAGTCAATGGGGGAAGATGTTGTTTGGTTATCAAGGTTTTTCAAAATATCTTCTTTTGTGTTTCGCTTCTTTTGAGTCCTATTGGTTTGAAGTAATTTGGGGGTGAACCAATGATGAAAGAATTTTCATTTTTGGATGAACTATGATTTAAACACAGCTTTAATTTCTGACCTCTTGCTTAACTATTTGTTGTATATTGCTTTCATTTTCGCAGGCCGAATCATGAACAGGTTCACCAAAGATATGGCCACAATCGACGACATGCTTCCTCTCCTCATGTTTGACTTTGTTCAGGTTTGACCTCTTTAACAAACATTTGTGGCAAAACATTGCTTATTTAAACAGGATCTTATTAAAACATCTGGTGATCTACATTTCTGCACAGTTCAGCTCTAACATGATCTAACCTTTATGGCTCTTTTCTCTTCTTTCTACAGTTGACTTTGGTGGTGGTGGGATGTATTCTTGTGGTGTCCATTGTGAGGCCGTATATATTCCTTGCGGCTACTCCACTTGCCATCATCTTCATTGTGATGAGGAAGTACTTCCTCCGTACAGGACAACAGCTGAAGCAGCTTGAGACAGAAGGTACGAGCACAGAGGTCTGGACATTCTTTGCATGCGGAAATAGTAGAGGCTTTTATTTAGACAGACAAAGCTTTCTCAAATTTGGGGAATCAAACCCATACTCTTATGTTGCTAGCGCAACGCTCCACCACTCAGTAGTGTGTAGTTGACCATGGGGCTTCCTGACGCACTTATGTACTGCTGGCATGTGGCCCACTGCCAGGGATGAAAAGTCTGGTTAGACAGGGGCTGATGTGAGGTCAACACTAGGTCCGAAAACAGAGGAGAAGCAGAGGATGGATGAGTCAACCAGAACGTGACAGGATATCTCAGAGGAAGTGGCATGGGTGGTGTTGTCAGAGCCTTGTCTGTCAACCAATCATCTGCTGTCAGAAGTTTAACTGAACAAGACAATGGTCTTAGCCATGAGTCCCATCTCGATTGGTGAATAGACTGTCATTTAGACAGGAAGTCCTCTAATCCTTAATGGTCAATGAACCTCTAACTGTCAGTGTGTCCAGGGCCACAGCGAAAGCAACTAGAGCTTTCCGTACTTTGTAACACAGAGTTGGCAGGGTCCCTTAAAACCGGCGAGGGATTTCCTATGCTGTTATCCTGACATCATTCTCTCATCATCCACAACCGATGAGCAACAACATTCATGGCGGGAATCCCAGAAAACTGCGCAACATCATTGTTTTTCTGAGTGGAGCTGAAGTCTTTGTTTTGCCTATAGAAAAGCGATAGGAATGTTGCAAGCCAGGACAACTGTGGAAAATGTGATGATTTGGTGATAATATGGGTAGCTGAACTTTAACGTTAGTTCATATTGTTCATGAGGTCAGAATCAGATGAATGTCAGGGGGCACGGAGCAAGACTTTTATTTCTTCTTTCTCCTCTAGAAATCTTGCTATTGGTTATGTGTGACATACAGTAGATGATTACAAAATACAGTAATACGCACATGAGAACATTTTCAATTAAAGACATGTTTCTTTTAACACCCTTTTTTTATTCAGCAAAATAAAACAAAAGCACGCACATCAACGTTGGTGTTTGACCAAAAACCATGAGAAAAAAAGATCAAGTCGGCTTACCAAAGCTTTAAATTTTTTTTTTTAATAGTAGACTTTCATGGAGTGCAATGTTTTGAGCATGTTTCAAAACTTCTTTTGCAAAAGAAATTAAATAATTTTTTTTATATTTTTTAATATTTCTCTGACATGCTTTTGGTTGAGGAAAAATGTTTGTGTGCCGACTTTATAAACTCTTTCAAAAACATAAAGGAAATGTTTTCTTTTGAGTTTCCATATAATCGCAGTTGGGCAGTTATAACTCTATATTTCATTCTTTTATCTTTTTTCATAAATCATTAATATTGGTTACCGTTTTGTCTGTCTATAGATTTTGCTACTATTTAACTAATGAAAAGAAAAATAGTTTGTCAACTTTGACAAAAAACTTTGACTTAAAAATGTTAAGTTTTAAGTTAAAGTTTAAAGTTTTCATAGATATCATTTAGAAACTAAATGACAGAATGGCACAAGCACACAAAACTGCTGTTTAACTTCTCTAAACTTTTTTCTAAAATGTTTTTCTTGGTGCTACAAAAAGTACTTCAAAGTAACATTTGGTACTCCAAAGAACATTTTTTTCTTACTTTTTATTAAAAAAATCCACAACAAAGAACCTTTTTGGAAACAGAAAGGTTCTTCGAATGTTAAAAGTTCTTTATGGTTTTCATGCAGCTAAAATGGCATTGTGAAGCACCATTTTTCAAGATGTACGTAAAGAACTCTTTCTCTCTTGTCTTTTAGCTCGGAGCCCAATTTTCTCTCACCTCATCATCTCACTAAAGGGTTTGTGGACCATCAGGGCCTTTGAGCGTCAGGCCTACTTTGAGAACCTGTTCCAAAAGGCCCTCAACACCCACACTGCCACCTGGTTCCTCTACCTGTCGACCCTGCGTTGGTTCCTCTTCCGCGCCGACATCATCTTTGTGTTCTTTTTCACGCTGACCGCCTGGATTGCGGTAGGAACCAACCGTAAGAGCTCGTCCATCTGTATCTAGGCAAGATATGTGAGAGAGAACTAAACAAGCAGCACAGTAGAGCGAGCAGATGCCATTGTTTATTTGAGGACTTACTGAGTCCAAAAAGCTAATGAACGCCTGATTTAGTGACTTTTACAGACAATTGGTTTTATTAAGCAGTAATTGCGAGCAGTGCTTGGAAAATGCCTTTGAAGTGTAGAACTGAGGTCATTGTGTGTACGGTTGTACTTAATGTTTACACTTGCTTGTCGGTGTGTGTGTGCATTATTCCACAGAGGATAAACCGGGTGAGATTGGTATCGTCATATGCCTGGCAATGCTCATTCTAGGCACCTTCCAGTGGTGTGTTGCCACCAGCATCGCTGTGGATGGAATGGTGCGTGCGTCTTTTGTTTGTAGTGCACCCACACACTTGTGTTTCAGCTATGAAGGAATCGTCCTGTTCTGTGAGGCTATGAAAAAAATGTCTAAGTCTTTCTCAAAGTGAAACACTGACGGGGTTTATCAAAGTGCAGAACGTTTTGTTTTTCCTTTTCTACTACACTATCTGCAGAATAGTTACAATAGCACTGATATGTATATTTTGCCACACAGAGTGTAACCGTGTGCGCATACTGCCTCCCTAAGGACACACAAACACGGGTCAGGCATCATTTAAAGGCTAAACAAACCGCATGCAGGTTGGACTTCAGTGGACCTCATTACATCATAGGCTTTCTAATCCTTCTTCCTCCAGATGCGTTCTGTTGACCGGGTTTTTAAGTTCATTGACCTCCCGTCTGAAACACCCAAATCCAAACTGGACCAAGGGAAAGTCTCCGAACTGATTATTGAGAACAAAGATCCCCGGACCGACACAGTATGGCCCAGTCATGGTCAGATCGACGTGCGGAATTTGATGGTCAAATACACAGAGGCGGGGCACGCTGTTCTTAAAAATCTCTCCTTTACTGCGGAGGGGGGACAGAGGGTATGTTACTAATGTTTAAATGCTCACATCTAGTGATCTAATTCCCTGAATTTATTCAATTAAAAAAACAAAAAGATAAATATCATAGCAGCTTAACAGTAGAGAGATGAAAGCGAAGCAAAAAAGTTATGTATGAAATAGAAAGGATGTATGGTATTATTATAAGTTATAAGTTCATTTGCTGTAAAACCTTTGAAATATCAAAATATCAATTTACATTGTCAAATGCATTTTAAAATCATGACAAAAATGTGTATATCAGTGTTGCTTCAGTTAAATATAATTGTAAGAAAGTAAATGGAAATTGTATTTATGAATTGTATTAATGTTGCTATTAGGAAAATTAGACATTATCATTTTTTTTCATTTAATGTAAACAAAGCTGTAATGTACAGTAGATGACAAATTTTGCAATAATACCATAAAACATTGATAAGATTTACAGAATTTTAAGAAAAGGTTTCAAATAAATTCTTACATAAATGTCTACTTTTAACATAGGCTATTGCCTCAATTTTAAATCATAAAAAGTTTTTTTATTTAGGTTTTAAATTAGATTTTGAATCTTGAATTTTCGGTGTGGTTTCAGTCGTTTGGACCTCTCTTTAGTGATGAAAGTAATGTCGTCTGCTTCTTCAGGTGGGTATCTTGGGCCGGACAGGTTCAGGAAAGAGTTCTCTATTCAATGCTCTGCTGAAGCTGGTGTACACTGATGGTGACATCACCATCGATGGAGTAAACTGGAACAAAATGCCTCTTCAAAAGTGGAGGAAAGCATTTGGCGTGGTGCCTCAGGTAACATCATTTAAGGTCAAGCTTTGATCACCTCTCTTGATAACGTTTTACATCTTATTATTTGGAAACATTATTTTGCTCCACCACAGAAAGTCTTCATCTTCACGGGAACATTCCGAATGAACCTGGACCCTTATGCTTGCCATAGCGATGAGGAGCTGTGGCGGGTTACAGATGAGGTGGGGTTTTTGCTGCAGGGCTCCAAAATAATATTTGTATTCAAAGTTTGAAGTAATGTAAACCCTTTGTTTTGTTTGTGTAAAGGTTGGTCTGAAGTCAGTAATTGAGCAGTTCCCTGACAAACTGGACTTCCAGCTGGAATATGGAGGCTACGTACTGAGTTATGGCCACAAGCAGCTCATCTGTCTGGCACGCTCCATCCTCAGCAGAGCCCGCATCCTTCTGCTGGACGAGCCAAGCGCTCATCTCGACCCAATGTGAGTCTCACTTTTTAAACAAAATAACAGATAAGACACTTGCTGTGTCCCAATTCTCCTACTTATACTATGCCCTTAAAGTATGTACTGTTTTTGTTATTGAAAAGTTTATCAATTTTTGTGCTTAGCAAAATTTTATGCACCCTCTGGGACATCCGCAAAAAGAAAGATGCCGTTGTTGCCTAGACGACACTGTGATCCTTAACTGTCACGAACATTAAAATACAGCTCTATTAGTATTTATTCATTCATTGTTTCGTATGTAATGTTTACTTTATATTATTATTAATTTAGCGAAGCATCTCATTTATTTTTATTAATGCAGTGTAGCATCACTAAACCCCACCCTCTCGCAGTGAGTTGTGGGTAATATACGCCGTTAAGTGTCCATGGATTCACACTTTGAATTTTCACCTGTAACAGTAGACAATCCGGGTACTTTAAGAATACCCATTTCAGCATACTACGATTTGGGACGTACTAATTCTATTTACAAATACTATTTAGGACGGATAGTATGAGAATTGGGATGCAGCTACTGAGTTTGATTAATGTCTATGGTATATGGAATTGCATATGTCATTGGGCAGTAAAATGAAATTACCGGGCATTAGCATCAAGCAGATTTGGTTTGGTAATTAATAAAAACGAAACAAAAATCATATGATGCCTTCAGTGTAAAACTAGTATTTGCATTTTGTCTGGTTTCAGGACGGTAAAGGTATTAAAGAAGACACTGCGACAGTCTTTTTCCACATGCACTATATTACTTTCTGAACACAAAGTGGAGGCACTTCTTGAGTGCCAGTCATTCTTGGTAAGGATTTCAGTCTCTTTTCAATCAATAACTAATCCCGCTCCCAAATTCCCATTATTTGCACATAAAGCTTTACGAGAGCTGACACTATACAACTTTTTGTACTGTAAATAATTGTAATCCTAACCTCTTCTCTAAACGTCCATGCTGCAGATGATGGAAAAGGGTCAGGTGAAGCCTTACGAATCCATCCAGAAGCTGCTGAATGAGACCAGTCACCTGAAGCAGGCCATCAGTCCAGCGGAGTGTCTCAAACTGTTCCCCCGTCGTAATTCTAGCATGCGCGCCACTCAGACCAAACTCAGCTCAGTGACTCAAACGCTACAGGAAGAGGCAGAAGACAATATCCAAGACACTCGCCTCTAAACATCTCATGCTTGTTTTTCCTCCAAATGGTACATTATATAGGATGGTCTGGTCTGTGAAGCACATTTGAGGAGATATAAACAAGAATCATAACCTTTGATAGAATTCAGGTGGAGGAATGCTTTAATGTCAAAGGAGGTACCCCAGAGCCTCACACAATGGGACATAATAAAGGAATAATTGAACGCTGTAAAAACTGTATTATATAGCTTTTAGGATTCATATCTCTTGATCACGTTTCAAGTCAAATGTTTTCATTTCTCTTTGACTATTTAATTTATTGTGTTAATGTTAAACCATATCTGCAAGGATTGTATAAATCATGACAATGAAATGGGAATTTCTATATTTTTCTTGTTTCTTTAGGCAAGTCATTAAACTAGGAAGGGCATAAACTAGAATTTATTTTATTATTTCAATATGTAAATATATAAATGCAAAACTTGCCAACAAATATATTTTTCAAGATTGCTTGTGTTGTGTTGTTTATTCATCAAAGCGGGTCATTAAATGACATCATCGCTGCTCTTGTGTTGTAGTGAGAAAGTTCGGGAGAGCGGATAGAAAAATAGGAAGTGATACACTATTTCAGCTGAACAGATCTGAATAATTCTTTATATAAAGACCTCAACATTACAAACCCATCTGTCATTCTTTGAATTAATCTCTAATTTTATTATTGTGAAATTTCTCACTAAAGCTGTTATACGGTTTTATAACACTTACAGTATAGAATACAGTGCACGAGTCATTTGCATTTCTACGAGATTGCTTTTGGATCCTTTCAAAGATTGAAAGCCTAGTCCCTGTTTATTGTACCTGCATAAACAATAAAACTTTATTTTGTTTCATGATTCATATGGGTTTAAAACATCATGGGCCGGTTTCACAGATGAAGCTAAAGGCTAGTCCCAGACTAAAATGAATGCATGACCTGTTTTAACTCAATATAACTTGACCACTAGTAATGTATTCTTCTAAGGCATTTTTATCTAGATACAACTAAGGCTTAGTCCTGGCCTAAGCAAATCCGTGTTTGTGAATCCGGGCCCATGGGACTCTTATTTTGGATGAACTACTCCTGTGAGCGAAGATGTTTTGTGAAAGAAATCCAAAGGCTAGGCTCGTGTCTAGGATAGTGCATTTTTAATCGTTGTCCTTGGAGGAAACAGGACGATTTCTCTGAACCTCATAAGACACCTATAATACAATTAAACATCAGGTCAACTATAATCTCTTCTGTACATATATAAACAATACTGAGGTTAAAAAGAATACTTGTTTATCCTTATTGTTAAATACACAAGAAAACGTGAAATACCGTGCTGCTCGGAATTTCGTCGTTGGTTTTCACACAGGGTCAAAGTTCAAGCCGGTCACTCTGCACGCACGAAATGAATAAAAAATACTAGTTATGGTTCAACAGAAATAAAGACAAAATATCCCATGTTTACAATGGCGAAGCTTATTGCCACATTTAGTTTTTGAAACAAGTGAAAAAATATGAACTGAAATTTCATATTACAAACAGTATGTACAGTTCTCATTTTCCCTTTAAGATTCTCCAACGCACAGGTACTGTACAAGCGCAATGTCACTCACACACACTAATCTATACAACATTTAAGTTCCCTGTTCTTATTTACACATATTTGGTAAAACCCTGATTTCAATAGTTTTTTAAAACTCAGCGTTCACTTAAACAGAAAACACTTGAATAAAAATACTAGAGAGCAAAAACACAACCTGCTCTTACTTTGATCCAAAACATTTTACCTAAAAGGCAAAAGTGTTCAAGCACTTTTTGTATTAGTCTTTTTGTATTCTTACTTTTTTAAAGTTACTTCAACAGTTTAATATATTAAAACTATGGTCCCGAAGTACACAATGTAATATAGTGTAACAAGTATGGACAACATGTACAAATACCAAAATGCTGCCGGTAACCTAACTTCACAAAACAGAGGGTGATAACGGATAATGGGAGGGCAGTGGGTTGTGTCTATCCATGACTACCATAGTTTTCATTACAGTTCGGGTACAGGAACCAGATCTCGTCTTGTGGAAACTTGTTTCTGTTGTTGTCAGATGGGGACTGCCTTGCTTTGCTGCTCACGGTGGGTCTGCTTGGGTTAATGCTGTGACTCTGAAGGGAACTGGTGCCGTTGGTTGTGTTCGCCTGCTGAACCCCTCTGCTGCTGGGGACGGGCAGATGTGACCTGGGCCTCGTCGCTCGTCGAGGAGTATAGAGACAACTGTCGATCTATAAACAAACGCAAAAGAATTTATGAAAGAATACAAGCGAGAATACACTTTCAAAATGTGCTTTGTTTCAAAACTTGATGGGCTGCCCATGGTGTTGACATTTTAGGGAATGCTCTTAACTTAACTCATTTAATTTCAAGGCAGCATCGCATGTACACTTCATGAAGAAGGCAATCCCAGCATGCATTGAAACATGCTCAACGAAAAAGAAATCTAAAGATGGCGAACGAGGAAAAATAAATGTCAATTATCTGTAAATGTATCATTTATTCAATACCAAAACGTGTTGATAAAAAAAACTAGTGTAAACCCATTTTCAACTTGAAAATTCTAAAAGTTCAGTTTTAACTTTTAATTCTTGAAAATTATATTGTGATATTGTAATGCTTTATAATGTAATGTAATGCTATAAGTCAAATTCATATTTAATTTGGTTTATTTTGTGTTTTCAACTTTTTTAACCAATCAATAACACTCAAAATACAAGTGAAAGGAGGCAGAAAGAAAGAGTTTGTAACCATTGTGGCTATAAAAGTGAAACTTATTATTTAGATATATCGTATATGTAGAATTAACATGATAAAGATAATCATAGTTTTTAACATCACCTTTATTGTCAATTATGTTGTCAATCAGTATATTGTAATAGCCCCTTTTAATTAAAAACAATGATTGCAGATTATATTAACCCTTAAGGGTTAGCACACTGTGTCTCAGAAGGCAGCTGTCTATGAAAGCAGTAGGCAGCTCACTGGGTTTTGAAACAAAGCTGTGGCGATTTTTCAAAGGCTTGCCTTCTGTGGTGGAGGAAGGGCCATATCCACGACACTCTCTGTTGTAACAGGATGTGTTTGGGACGACGTGACCTCACCATCACTCCTCTGAGCACTGGGCGGTCTGGAGTCTGGAAGCATGATGAAGTCCTCCTCTTTAGAGAGAGCGATCTGTACCAGGTAAAAGAGGAAATGAGCACAGTTCCAAGAAACTGCAAAGACACGTGCTCAACTTCACCAAACTGTTTGTGTGGATCGAACAGAAAGCCTCTGTAGTCAGAAGCTGAGACTAGTAGATACAAAAATTGCTACGAAGTTAATACCAAATACAAGGTATAAAGAGTGTTTTTAAGGCAGGTGGTAAGGTTGTTTGAGGTGGATGCTTATTGGCTAGCCAAAAGAGCCCTTTCTTATGTCTCTATTATGTGTTGGTCCCTAGATACGGATTTGTGAGCCTGTGTCATCAACTGCCAATCAAAACGACATTGATGTCTGCAGCACAAATGGTGTACTTCGGGAGACCACCCATCCCGCTTTGCGTTGTACCGTACAGCATTTTTACCCCTTGTCCCGTACGTCACATATTGAGAAAATGTCCCACATTTTCATCAGTCTGTTGTCTTTTATTTGTCACACTAAAAACCCATTCTTTAACCCGAAATACACATGAGCCCCTTGTAAACTTTGTAAAAATTGTAAACTGTGTGGCTTTGAAACTTTTTTTTCTTTTGTGTCTGTTTAGCCTATAGCAGGGGTGTCCAATGTCGGTACTGGAGGGTAACAGTCCTAAAGAGTTTAGCTCCAACTTCGCTCAACACACCTGTTTGGAAGTTTCTTGTCTTGAGACCTTGATTAGCTGTTCAGGTATGTTTGATTAGGGTTGAAGCTCAACTTTGCTCGACAATGGCCCTCCAGGACTGACTTTGGACAGTCCTGGCCTATAGGGTGCGTTCAGCATATTCAAAAAATTTGTATTTGCAAATTCACAACTCCGTGTCTGACCTGTGCTCAAAATTTAAAGAGACAGAGACCCTTAAATTGATATCGGCATCACATTTTTTTATGTTATATAACATTTTATCTATGACTTATTTGTGTTGTACTTGGAATGGACTACATAACAAATTATTTTTATAAGCTAAAAATTATATGAAAATGTTTCCATTCCGTTATTATATCACAGTTTCGCGCTACCATTCAATGGTGTCCCACATTGTCCCACACAAACGGATTAACTGTCCCACATTTGGTTTGTTAGGTGGTGGTCACCCTAGGTGTACTGTATAAACCGGAACCACAAGCTTTGATGTTAAAGAGTTAATCACCTTTAAATGACATTTCATGCAGTGTGTAATGTTGATGTGTGTTAATGTAAGCAGTCTGGCAAGTTGTAAAGCCAAAAGTGAACGAATAACGAAGTGATAGGCTTGGGAAAAAAGGAGTCGACTCTGAATCATGCAAACGAGTTGTCTGTCGTTTGAATTTCAGTTCCGGGTTGGATTTAATATTCCATTTGCGACACTGCAGGTAGACCAATCACAGCAGACCAGACCATCGGACCAATCAGATCAGTGTAGGCCGACAGAAAGGAGGGGATTAGACGGATGAATCTCCGAACGAATCATTTGAGAGTCATTCAAGAGGTAAGTGGGACCTTAACCATCACAAAATATTTACTCTTTAATAGATAAATGTATAAGCGCTTATATCTACATGTGAATATATTACCTTGCTTATGTCTGGCTCTGATTTACTAGAGCACATTGTCTGGAGTTCTCGGATTAGATCAGTCTCATCATCAGAACAGAGAGAAAGACCAACACTAACTCTGCAACATACATTCACAAAATTGAGTTCATGTTTATTGAGTTAACACTGCCATCTGCTGGCATTATGAACACACACACGCGATACAACACAAACCTTGCATGATTGGCATTTGACATTTGGTCATCACATGAATTAGCCAGAGACACTACGTAAAAAAAAGAAAGTGAATTATTGAGACAGAAAATAGTATAAATACATACAAAATGCCTATTATCACTGTAAAAGAGGTAAACTGAACCCTGTGTTTCTCACCTTCTCTAAAGGAACAGCTAGAGCTCCTCCCAGAGGCGGGGCTTCCTTTTTTCCGTGGACTAGTGTTGGCTCGTCTCCAAGCACTGCTATCACGCCCTTTTCTGCCACCTTTCCTGTAGGAGCCAATAGAGGAAAGAGGGAAACATCCTCCCTGGAACTCCGGTAAGAGCCTGTCAATCTCTAAAGGTGGGTATAAAGTTGTTTGTTACTAAAAAATCTAAAAGTCCAGATGTTATGTTAGTACAGTTCGTAATGTAAGTGCAATACTTCAGAACTGCTTATGGTGCTTTACCTGATCTAGAGAGAGGGCATTCCTGCAGCACGGCTTTATTCAGAAGAATATTCAGAGCCGCTTTGACTACAGCTCTCTGACCCGGGCTGAGACCGCTGTTGTTGGGAGACCGTCGCTGCGAGGCCGAACGCTTGGTTGTTACTCTTGATATAACAGCATCCTCGACACGTGGAACTATGACTGCATTCCAAAGCCTTGCCAACCATCTAAACATATACAGACCAAAAAAAAACACAAATTGTAAGGGTTCAGTGCCCTTACAAAATGCCAAATTATTGCTTCGCCTGAATTTACTTTGGAATGGCCTGGGTCTTTTCTAGATGCACAGGGCAGGAGAGGAAGACGTAAGGGCCCAGCAAGGCCTCAGAGGTCCCCAGACGTGACAGACATGCATTCAGCTGATGCCACACCGAGCAAACCCAGGAAAGGGCTTCAGGTACAGGCTCATCACATGTCCAGCACCGCCCCTGAGTCTACAGGGCCACAGAAAGAAAAAAACACAGTTAACAGCAACATTACATACCATATTTAAATTCTAGGGATGCACGAGAAATTATCGGCCATGTCGGTATTGGCGATAAATTTTTAATGTTATAAGTATCGGTTGATTACAAAATGTAGGTTAGATATATAATAGCAGATAAATCATTTCGTCCTTCAGCTGCACGCTGCTCACAGTTAAAATACTGTACAGTATAATCTTTCTGTTGCGATCGATTCACTTACGGCTATTAGTAAAACATTGTTGATGTATGTACAGTGTGTAACAAGTGTAAAGTAGGCTTGGAATGCATATTATGTTGGTTGAATATCTGGAGTTTCTGTAACAAAAATAATTTCCCTCTGGGATTATTAAAGTACTTCTGTCTGCCTGTCTGGTACATGGTTTTCAGGGGGAAAAGAAGAACTAATGGTGACCTGGTTTTCTGCATTGAATGTTTTCAAATAAAAGCCGGTGTCCACTTTTTGCCTTTTGTTTCAGTCTTAAGAAATTTTATATTAATATCTAGATACTGTATATCGGCCAATATATCGGTTATCGACTTCCAATGTTAATGAATTATCGGTTATCACTATCGGTCAAAATGTACATATAGGTTCATCCCTAATAAATTCGCAACATAATGCCATTCGTACACAAAACATAGCTTCACATGGTATAACAAGAAAAAAATGTTAACAAGAACATATTAGGAAAAGACACCTTAAAAAAAAAGAGAAAGACGAGAATAAATAAAACTCCAAATAAAATGATTGAGAGCTACCTTAAAAATACACTAAAGTTAACAAGTCACATATTCATTGTTTATAAATATTTTTTCTCAATTTAGATTTTTTATAATTTTGTTAACCTCACCTAAAAACTTTGGGATTTATGTTTTGACTAAACAATTCCAAAATAAATTAAACTATATCGTATCGCTCCTGTCCTTCTGAAAGCTAGTATCTCCATTTTTGTCATTTTTATTTTTGCAATAAATCATTATTATAAGTAACACTTAATGTTTGTCACTGGGTTTCATGAATACCAAATCAATAAAAAGAATTACAAAGTGCTTGCCAATTTAGAATTCATAGTATGTCATCATTTAAAAATATTTTTTCCATTTCCTGAAAAACAACAAATTTGGACATCCAAGGTTTTGCAAGGACATCGACGATATATAAATAATGTCATATTTTAGCTTTCTCAAAGTTTTCCCAATAACTTGTTCTCTTGTTTTCCTTTGTGGTTCCAAGTCATCCATTTCATTTTTTTTTATAAAATTGTAGTTGTTTCGATGTTCGAGATTTCATTATTGAATGAATCAGCAGACACACTCACTCTGTGTTCTAAACATACTAAACGATCTGAACTAAATTTAGAGCTGAATGGCTATTCTGGTTGTCTGTTGGTCTTCCCTGTGGTTCATTAGATAATGGGCACAGCTGACCTTGTGAAGGAGTTTTCTTCGGAGATGACGTCCCAGCATGCCATTGAGGGGTTCGGTGTCCCAGCGCAGCTGAACCCAGCGAAAGTGCTGCTGTAATCGTAGCTCAGCACCCTGTAGGCGTGGCTTGGCCACCGTGCCAATCAAAAAACTCTCTTCCCGGAAGTAGTATAGCCCATCCTGACCTGCCAATCAGCGCGAGGAGAAATATTTTTCCTCATGTCTCCTGCCAACAATCCAGCATTGCATTTGCATTTAGATCTGAAGAATTTAACCCTGCGCACAAGTCTTACCATGGTTAAGGGAGACGGAATAGACAGATCCACGGTTCTCCAGGGCTTCACACAGGTCTCCCAGTATGTGGTTGAGGGAATGGGCTCTCTCCAGACCTTCCAGAACCACCACTACACAACGCCCTCCGCTGTCATCATGCAAAGATACCAGGAACCCTGATAAAACAACACAGTCAAAAGCAGACAGCGCTTAAATATTTTATTGACCCTAAATGTATTTGAACACGCTTAAAATTTAAAGCAATATCGTTTGTTTTGCTCCTCGTCTTACGTAATCATCTATGAAAAGTGACTCCTTCACAAAAATGCTTCTGCATGACAGAAGAGGGTCTTACCACAGTTGATGAAGATCTCCAGCAGGTTCTCTTTAGATAGACCCTCATCGATCTCCACCCTGATGACATCACAGCCAATCCCATGAGCCTCCTGTCTGTGCTACAAACACACACAACAGGTGCATCATGACAGATACAGATGAAAGTCTGCAGTACACAGTATGCTGGAGTTTTACTGCACTGATGGTCTTTTACGTATTAAAAGTTGGCCTTTTATTTATTTAAACAATTAATTTTTATTCAGCACTACACAATTAAATTAAAGCAGCACTTTGTAGTTTTTAAACCTTAAAATAATGTCAGGTCGGTTCACACAGAAGAACGCGACATGGTTTTCCAAACAACATTTCTGCATTCGCCGGGTTCTATCAGCTTAGTAAACAAATTCACGTGTATTGCGCTGCCCACAGGAGAGTTTATATAGCGACATTATTTTTAGCACTCGCAACAGACTATTGCTCTCATCAACCACATGGGGGAACCGTGAGCAAAGGTTCTATAGTGTTGCTTTGAAGCGACTTAAAGAAAAACAAAAATATAAATTCTGTCATGATTTAAATCTGCATAAATTTCTTTGTTCTGATTAACAATGCTTGTTACAGGTCTCGGCCGCATTCACCACAATAGTAGGAAAAATTACAATGATAGTCAAATGTGCCCCGGAACTGTTTGCTTTCCTACATTCTTCAAAATATCTTCTTTTGTGTTAAAATTTTTTTAGCAATTTTTCCTACTATGGTAGGAAATGGTATTTTGTTTTATTACAAGCATTCTTCCTAAAATCTTTCTCTGTGTTCATCAGAACAAAGACATGTTTACAGGTCGAGGTTGAGTAAATGATGACAGAATTTTCGTATTTGGGTCAACTGTTCCTTTAATACTTTATTATCACAAAAATGTTGTTGCCTATTATTATTATTCTACATTTAATACATGATGGTTGTCAGGACTTACCTTAATATAATGAGAGATCTGGTTGGCGATGTACTCCTGGAAGCTTCCCTCCAGCCCGTGCAAGATTACGGTACGGTACTGTTCCACCTGTCCATGAGCAAAAACACAGGCATTTTATTGTCCGTTCCAAATTTTATTTAGACTTGATTTAATACAGGCTTGTTTACTCAAGTGTGTCTTAGAGGGGGTTTTGTGTTCTAAAATGACTGCATGTTGATGTACATGTGACTTGTGTTATAAACACAAAAAGCAACCACTGGTCTAGTGTCCCAAACTGCTCTGTTGCTAAAACCAGGGGACTGTTGCATTAAATTCATCCTTCAAGAGTGCTTTTACGTAGTTTTGAGTCGGTTAGCTTACCAGGCGAACATAGTTCTGCAACAGCTGTAGAGGTACCAGAGAGTCATACGTCATCTCATCCAGAGCCAACTCTGACAACCCTGACAGAGAGAAAAATCATAGCAGCCATGAGCCATAAATCAAACCTACACAGTCTATCAAAGAGCAAAACACACATGGAAGGCCATGAGAGATCAGGAGAGCTGTGTGAAATGGATTTGAGCAAGGGTTTCACAGGGCTGTTATGATAGAATATTCTAGATCTCGGCTTAACATTAGAGTCATGTGATGACAGAAAGCACAGCGTGGTTAACATTAGAGAGTGGAACTTCTATCACTGGAGGAGTTTTATCAAGAGATGCTAGCGGGAGAAACATGAAAGAAATAGTTCACCCAAAATGAAAATGTTGTCATCTTTTACTCATCCTTTTGACATTTCACACATGTATGACTTTCTTTCATTGGAAAAAATATATTTTGAAGAATGTTGGTAAAAAACAACCGTAGAAAACCGTTGGACCAACGGTTTTTGGTTACCAACATTCTTCAAAATATCTTCTTTTGTGTTCTGCAGAAGAAAGACATACAGGTTTGAAATGAAAAGAGGGTGAAGTAAATGATGAAAGAATTTTAATTTTTAGGTGAACTGTCCCTTTAAAAGGTAGTCCCAATTTGTCTAATTTAGTACAATAACAAAAATTCAATATGTGAAATTTTATGATTTATATGAAACTGAATTAACCAAAATCACTTCAATGTTTCAGACATTTTTTTCAACTTAAAAAAAAAATCACTTCAAATTCCAGGCAGCATTACTTACCTTTAAGATGTATGGTGATACGTTGACTTAGACGCTTGCGTACAAGGTCCCAAGGAGACTGAGGCAACTCTTGCCCGAGCAGCCAGACGGCATCACCTACAAAACACACAGCCGACAATTTAGCAAGAGGAAGACCCTTAATATAGAGAAGCACACTGGAGCCGTGTGGATCTGCTAGAATTATGTGTTCACATTACAGTGAAATCGAATCTTTACTGACAGGAGAGCTTTTGGTAACACTTCAGCATAGGGGGCAATTCTCACTATTAACTTCATCTCGAGAGCTTTGAAAAAGAAGCTTTACGTTATTTCCACCCCAAATCCTCTCTTAATATTTCCTGTCTGTCTGTCTTCTCATATTTTCTGTCTGGAATAACAGATACTCCTCACAATGCCCTCTGTAAACCCCATCACTTCATTCTGACATCTGCTCTTGTGTTTGAAAACAACTTGTCTTAAGGGAGAAGTTGATTGTAAACAAAGAAAGAAGTGGTGAAAGAAATGGTGTAGACGAGCAACAGAGTCCGGTGGGGTGTGAAAGAGATAGGTGTGAACTTGGAGAAGGCTAGTTTATTTTCAGTAGGCCTGCATGACAACCCTCGGGTCGAGCCAAGCTCAATTAGGCCCCCGTCCCATGTCCTTCTCTACTTGGCCCAGCGTGACGTTGGACAACACCCAGAACGAGAGCCATTTTTAATTCACGCGCACTAGTCCCAGTGTCAGCACAGAGCTCACATGAGTAAATAACACCACATCGTTTGTGTGTGTGTGTGTGTGTGTGTGTGTGTCTGTGGTGTAGTATTTAATGAACCAGCTTAGCTTTTAATACCTGAGGTATCTTTCCATATTCAGATGTTTAATATCACAAATAACACATAGGCAGATATATTTTATATACATATATTGGGTTATACAGGCTTAATGCCCATCTCTTTTTTCAGGAATCTATGACAACAGTGGTTTGAAATTGCTGAGGTGGGGAAATTAAAACTTGAAGTGCAGCTGTTCTGAAGGCCGGGGTCGTCCGAGAATAGCCAGGGCAAACGTGTCTTTTGCTTAATGCCTTTTGAACCTTTACCAGTGTAAATGTACATCCAGAGGAGACCAAGGTTGTATGTGAGCGAAGCGGAGTGAGAGCATTAATATTTCTCGCGGAGCGGAAAGCGCCTAAGCCTGAAAAATAGCACAACTGCAACGCCATGCGCGTCAACTACAAATGCCTCATCCATTTGCAGAGGTGCGCCGGTGACAAGAGGTTTAATACAGGCTCATTTCAGAAAGAAAAACATTATAACATTTATATTTATTTCTCTTAACTCATTCGCCGCCAGTTTTTTTTTTTTAAAGTTGCCAGCCTACGCCAGCGTTTTTAACATTTTCACCAAACTTTATTGGCTCACAGCAGAGGTGTGGGACTCGAGTCACATGACTTGACTCGAGTCACAATTTTCAGGACTTGCGACTTGCTTGATTGAAGTGTGAAAATGACTTGACTTGACTTTGACTTGAGACCAAGTGACTTGAGAATAATTTCATAGTTCGAATCTGTTAACTGTCTACATTTTTTTATACTCACAATAACAACAAAACGTTTTGTGCTGTAAAATAATGAAACTAGTTCAAATAGAAAACAATTAATCTCAGATTATGTATTACGTATGAAACGTGCATATTGCGCGTCCACCGGAGAGATGACGATTAAGCATAATAACTTAATCACTGGGCTATATTAACATACATTTTATTTATATTCTGCCGAAATTAAAAAGATCCGTTCATTTTGATAAACAAGATTCAAGATCGAAGTCAATAAACTAGATGCAAATTCCCTAGGCCTACTGTGCACTTTAATTAGCAGCACAAGTATTACAGCGTCATATATTTAAAACATATAATAGGCAGATTTTCAGTCACAATACTTAGTTTATAAGCTTCATAGCCTGTATAAATGCTTACGTCATTCTGTCTGATACAAGTATTTCCATTTCTGTGTAGACCGTTTCAATTAAATTGAATTCGATTTTATAATGTATTTCAAATTGGATTTCTTTCGTGTAAGCAACACTTTTATTTTCAGATATTAATGTTGCACAGATATGCATATAATTCATATATAGCAATGTGAATAAGAAACATAATGTATGTAAAGTTCATCTTTTCCATGCAAAAATAAACATGTATCGAAAAAATTTGCCTCGGTTTATTTTAGTACTGCGACTTGACTTGACTTGAAACTTATCAGGACTCGACTTGACTTGCTTAGGGTGAACCCTTGACTTGACTTGATTTGTCTAAACTGTGACTTGAGATTTGACTCGAGACTTGATGATCAAGACTTGAGACTTGCTTGGACTTGACCATATGTGACTTGAGATTTGACTCGAGACTTGATGATCAAGACTTGAGACTTGCTTGGACTTGACCATATGTGACTTGAGATTTGACTCGAGACTTGATGATCAAGACTTGAGACTTGCTTGGACTTGACCATATGTGACTTGAGATTTGACTCGAGACTTGGTGGTTCCTCCCAGATTCCACTCAGAACAATCATTAAAAACCGCTAAAACATATACGTTCTAGGTTATGGGATTCAGTACTTTTTTCCCAAAGGTGTGTAATAGCGCCACCTGCTGTACAACAGTATAAACTCTGATTGCCCTATAAATGTTTTTTTTATTGACCGCTGTGAAAGACATTGTATCACTTACCCATTCTAATAGCTGCTTTTCAGAAATAAAACATAAATAAATCTTGATGTCATGCGGCCGACAAATGTGATCACGGGAGGACGCATGCAGCCTTCGAAGACGCAGCTACTTTGTCCAAGTTTATAAAAGTACATTGTAAAATGCTGTAAAGATAGAGGATTTGATTGGTCCGTGAGCGAAGCATACATTCAATGAGCAAAATATTGAGCAGAGCGACACAACACTTTTCACACCCATCTCCCGTCACCCTCCCGTTTTGTTATTTGTCCGGTAAAACTCACGTTTTTCAGTTATTTCTCCTTTGAAACTCCAGGACCGACGGGAACCAGAACCATATGCTCTCACAGGATGAGGCGCCCTTTGGTAGGCAAAATTAAAAGGAAGCCGCAGTGGAGTAGTATGGAGAGGATTCACATCACCGCTAAAGGTCTATTAAAGGTGTCATATGACTCGAATACGTGTTTTTCTGTGTCGTTGGTGTGTTGGTATAGGTTGAATTTATTTTAAATACCTCCTTTAGTTCACTTTAGTTAAAAGTACCTCACCCTAAACTTATTTCAGTTTATTGCTGAAGCAATCATTTCAGATTTACTTTATAAAAGTTTTGTAATTAACATAAAGTTTAAGGTTTTAGTATGTTAGGTCAACATTTTAAGTAATAAAAGGCCAACTACAGCAACGATATGCTAAAAGTCAACTAAATATAAAAAAAAGTACATAAAATCTTCTGGGTTTCAACATATCCATTCACAGTGTAAAACACAAGTAACTTTATTACTAAACTTTGCATATTACGGAAACACTAAAAGCAGAGTTGAACAACTGTAATAATGCGATTGTGAATCGCAGTGGTTATGAATGTGTTTACCTATAACAACAGAGGCCACACTGTCAGCCGACAGTCCCAAAGTGTCCACTCTCCCCAGTCCTTCCTGCAGCTCCCAGCTCCCACAAACCAGCTGCAGGTGATTGGTCAGCAGGTCACTTACACTCCGGGCTAACTCCTCCCAGCTGGTGTGACGCTGAATTGTAACTCTGCCAATGGTGCAGCCGTCCTCCAGGAGATCCACGGGGCAAAGACGTCCAGGTGAGCTCATGAGCACCTGAACAACCACCGTGTACCAGCCTAAAGCAGAAAGAAGAGCAAGGCTGCTGTCAATCAAACTTCTACTTTATTAATGATATTTGAACAGTTCACGAAGAGCTAGACCCGTCCCTCCTTCAAACCACACTCACCCAGGTTCTCAAGCAGGTTTTTGCAATCGTCTGTGGCAACATCATGTATGGTGCGGTTGCATTTGTCCCTCTTCTCCATGTCCTGTTGACTCTGGTTACATAAAACCTCCAGGCATTTCTGAAAATCGCAAGATATTTGAGCGTAAAAGCTATCCATTTGTGTCTCAGGTCCATTCTTTTGTGTTCATGAGTGTACCTTGTAACCCCTGGATGCAGCAATGTGGGCAGCAGTCCAGCCGTCCTGGTTACTGTGGTTGAGGATGTGACTGCCATTGGTCACGCCAGGGTGTGGAAGCTCCTGGCTGGGGTCTGTGGGAGACACGGGGTGACCCAGCTCTGGTTTAGGTGATGGGTGGTGAAGCAGGAGCCTCAGAGGGTCCACGTGACCTGAACTGACCGCAGCGTGTAGAGCTGTGCAGTTGTCCTATAAACCACAAGTGTGAAAACATAAGCATACATAATCTATTTACCCACACACACATAATGAAAAAAGTGCAACTTCACAACTGAATACCGTCTTGAGTTTACAAACTCCCTGAATATTTTTGGGCAAGTAAACAAGAACAAACTGAGAAATCCGGGGCATTATTAAGTGTTACTAAAACGGGGAGCATAATTACATTCAGAGCAACACAGAGACACCAGCATGCCCACACTCAGCTGTTAAAGTAACCATGGAGATGAAAGAAGGAGGATGTGTTTCCTAGCATGTTCGAAGATGCAGAATGGAATTGACGTTTTGGAGACTGTGCATGAGTGGGATCTCACTGTGGTGACATGTGAACGATCCGCTCCTGCGTCCAACAAAAGTTTCACACACTCGACATGCCCCTGCTCACAGGCCAAGAAGAGAGGGGTCCCTCCACGAGAATCCTCTTTCTCCACATCAGCTCCACACTGGACAAGAGCTCTCACACACCTGGCAATGAAATATCAGTTGTGATTGTCATTAAACAACACATTTGTACACACAATAACACAAAGTTTGAGAAATCTCTCAGTGGTTTGGTGTCCATATATGGAAGTCAATGGGGAGGATGTTGTTTGGTTACCAACATTCTTCAAAATATCTTCTTTTGTTCTCTTCAGTGAAAATTAAATTATACTGGTTTGGAATGACAAGTGGGTAGGTAAACAACAACAAGAACAATCATATTTGGGTGAACTATCCCTTTAACATCTGTCAATGCATTTGTGCATCTGTCACTAGTGCAACTTCTCTTTTTTCGTACATTATCAACGAGCATGTTACTAACATACAGTACTAGATGGTGTGCATGAAGTCGCAAATTCAGAGAACCTTCCACCAACGACAAGAAGCCACAAGAGACATCACTGCTCTCAAAAACGCAATAAAACCGGCAGAGAAACTCCTCTGTGAACCACAATGTCACATTAGCAAACAGGACAGCGGTGAAGACTCACCCGTGGTGACCATTTTCGGCAGCAGCGTGTAGTGCGGTAAATCCCATTTCATCAAAAGAATCAGCAGAAGCCCCTGAAGTCAGCAGCATATTTAAGCAGTCTGTAGACGAGACATAAAAGTACATATTTAAATAAATCTACAAGACCTTCATGTTCATGTACACAAGTCGTTATTTTCTATTCGAAAACTTTGTAATGTCTGTAGTATTTGCACGCGAATGTTAACACCAGCTGAGGAAGCCCATGAACTCTAAAGCACAGAAGGGCACGTTTCAGTTTTTTATGCATATATGTGCTAATGTTCACAGCACATACCTGTGTGTCCGTTTAGAGCAGCAGAGATCAAGGCAGAGGTTAATTCATGTTGATGGTGATGAATATCCAATAGTGGATCTTGGTTAAGCAGCATAGACAATAAAGTGACATTTCCCTGGGAAGCAGCTTGGAGAAGAAGGGTTTGCCCGTCATCCAGGGGGACGGGGTCACCGCAGGTTAGCGAGGGAACTATGGAGGGACACCAGCCTGGGAGGGTTCAAGCAACAGCAGTAACTAGTGAGGCAGGGCTTTGGTTGTGTCAAAATGTGCTCTCAAAACATTAACCCACAAATGACTTCATTGGTTAAACTGTACATAGAAATAATTTAGGCAGGTGCCAATAAAACAGTACTGACCTGGCCAAGAATGTTCGATCCTTCAGAGAAAATTATATCATTGCTGTACTTCTGAAACCTTTTCTTTTTTTGTCATACATCATTTTTTTACCCTTCCTTAATGTTTGTCACTCGGCTTTGCAATTATTTAACCTAAAAAAAGTATTAAAAAGTGCTTGTCAACTTTGTACTTTTTAAATGATTTAATTTTGTGTTGTCAAAGTATTTTCTATTGAAAAACAAGCGAATTTGGACAATCCAAGGTTTCGGAAGGACAGCGACGATGTTTAAAAAGTTTGTTCTGCCGAAAATACAAACCAAGCCACGTTCAGAGGGTAAATGTTTATGTAACGTACACATTTTGCAACAACAGAACTGAATTATTCTACGTAGAGAGTGCATCTGCAATCCACCCTCTACACTACTCAAATCATTTTTCAAGTTAACTTTATTTGGTTTAGGTCATGTTAAAGACAAAATAATGGAATAAATCAGGCAGCGGACTGTTTATGGCACATTCATTGAAGTCATGCATCATAAATCAAGTCAGTTAAACCAAACAGCCTTAACACAAAGTAGATTTTGGCACACACGTCAATTAGACAACATTAGGAAGATGGCAACTACAGCCAAGAAACAGATGAAATTTGACAATGCAACGAATAAATCGCTACCTACGTACAAAAGTTGCATTGTGGATGTAACTAGTAACTACTAATCTGTGCTTATGCTAAAAGCAGTTTGTAAATGGCTTCGTCTCTATGGATTCTCTATATTCTATTGTTAGTGGAGGGGTTGAAGTGAGAGATAAAAGAAATTGGGGCGGTTTCATTGAGGCCTAGTGGAAAGCGCAAGAAAACTGTGTCTTTGGGTTAAAATGGGTGGCAGAAAGAGCAGAGGAGCCTCATAGAACTGCCATGGCCGTGTGGCTGCAGAGCAAAGGAGAAAAGTACTCATTTTTAGCAATTTGGAACATTAGAAATGACATTTTGCTATCGATGCCTCTCAAGAGCCACCGCATGGATTAGTCTCTAGCGACGGTGAGAAAGAGGATTCTGGTGGAATACTTGCTCGGCTTTCACTGATGATTACAACTTTCTCTGGTGCTCTCACAGAGCTTTGAGGACGCCTGTAGAGACAGGGCGGTATTTCCAAATATGAGAGAACTAAAGCTTCTGACAGCGTTTCCAAGAAGAAACTAACTGTGTTTGGAGCTATCACATATGTTCAGCTTACAAGCTAACGTGTCTCCAATAAACAAGATTCTGCATAAACTAAACACTGTCAAAGGTCAAGGCTTTCACTTTAGATTACCATCAATACTTCCTATATAAAACCATCCAGGCTATTGTGGATAAATGTAGAGATGTCTATAAAAAAGTGCAATGACAAGATATACAATGATATTTAGTCAGTTGTCAAAGAACGTCCAAGAAACCATTGAATGAAATGTTTATACAACGGGTGCAACAATAATACGTTTACAAGTTTGTTGAGTAAAAACAAGACAGACGATGGCATGAACGTGGTGATGTGGTTATAGAGATATTCTGGGGAAATAGGTTAGTTGTGGAACACAGGAGAACCATGCTTTAGGTGAATGGGTGGAAAGGGAGAGAGCAGCCTCTGGCATCAGCTTCAGAATAGAGAGGGTTATAGGAAAGACCCCTAGAGATCTGCTTTATCAAGAACGGATCAAGATGTCAACCTGATCTGGAACTAAAAGTGCTTTGGTCGATAAACAAAACTGGCTTTACCAATGTTCTTATATTGGGTACTTGTACTTGCTATCCTAGATTTCCTGCAGGTAAATCTGAAGAAGTATGCATACTCCTCTTTCCTCTACGTGTGTGTTCTCCTCAGCTAGGACTCACTGAGGTCCTTGCATCATTATTCTTGCATCAAGAATGAAAAACAGGGAAGTAGAGAGGAGAAGCATTGAAAGCAAGGTTGAAAAACATAGCACCCTTTTACCTGATGCTGCTGCCAGGGGGCTGCCCAGGTGCTGGGAGCAATGGGACGAAACACTAGCAGGGTTTATGGAGGGGCTATTGACAATGGCTGTAGTGGAAGAGGCGGTGACAGGGGGACACTCCAAACATGCTGCTGATGGCTGGGGCCTCCATGGCCAGGAAACACCCACCTGTGAAGCAGTCAAGGCTGGTACCGTACCTCCCAAATCTATGGAGGGTTTTGGTGGAAGCTGAGGGGTGGGAGTTGATTTGGCAAGGCCCACCCCCAGCCCTGTTCCTGGGGGCCTGTTGGGTTCACCTACTACTTTGATTGGTGGATGAGGAGGGGATGGCGTCTGGGATAGTCCTGGTTTTTTGGGTGGGATAGGGGGTGGGTTACCCCTATCGATACGGGCAACAGTTGGTGATTTAAGGCCTATCTGGGGGTGGCCTAAGCGGCCAGCGAAAGGCCCCCCTTCAGAAGCGGAGTGTGGCAGTCCAGGCCGAAGGGCTGCCGGGGGTCCCCCTGCCGGCGGGCTCGTGAAGCGGGAAAGAACCTGCGTGACTGTGTGGCGCGCCTGTTGCTTGGCTGCAAAGTTATCCCGATTTGTAGGAGAGAGGTCCCTTGAAGGAGGGCTCTGGTTAGCTGTTCCGTTTTGGTCCTGCTCCGAGGCAGAGGGTTGGAATTTATAACGGGCTGCCTGGACGCGGGGGCTGACCCCGGTTGGCAACGTAGCGGACACACCATGTAGAGCGGTTTGGCCTTCGCCCCCATTTTCGGCCAGAGAGCTTCCGTGGTGTAGCCCCCGACCTGCACTGGAACTCTTAGGAAGGTTCATGCTGGCGTAGTTGCTGCCCGCGGGCTTCACAGGGATGGTGAGCGCAACCTTCCTGCCCCCCTCATTTTCTAGTGGTGGGTCTGTCTGAGAATAGGCAGACTTACAAACAGCTGCCTCAGTGCCAACGGCCACAGATGCCACAGATTTGGGTTTAGTCGGAGCAGCGACGGGTGGAGTTACTGGGGCATCTTTGCATCGCTCAGTTCTTAGCTGTTCCACCTGCTGGCGCAGACTGTCGCTTTCAACCCGCAGCTCTGCAGCACGAGTTTCCTCACGGCTAAGCCTAGCACGTAGCTGGTCTCGTTCCGTGTCGAACTCGGCTAGCTGTTTCTCCATTTCCGCCTCCATCTGTTGGCTACGGCGGCGCTCAGCCGCCAGCTCCTCCTCCAGTCGCCCCGCGGAACGGCCGTCCTGCTCAGTCCGGGACGAGAGCTCCTCGAATCGCTGGTTCTCTTCGACCACCCGAGCCGCTAGCTGCTTGCACTCGTGTACCAGTGACATCACCACGTGCTTGTTTTTCTCTCGCTCATCCTTTAACTGAGCCGACAGCTTTCTGTGCTCCTGCTCCAGGCTCTGCAGCTGCAGTTTCTCCATCTCAAGCTAGACACAGCGGCGGGAAATATGAGACTCGGAGGAAGCAGATAACACACACAAGACAGAAAACATATCTGACAAAAAATACTTTAGTATTACATAATAAAAGTTAAGACTCTTCTTCCGACAATTACAGTTAAAAAATAAGAACAGTTAAACTAGGAGTGCCTGCAAGAAAAACAGCTTTAAACATTTCATGAATTTACGCTTGTCGCTAAGAGTGAAGCCCTACACACAAAGCTTTTTTGCATGTGTGTTTACTAAGCCACATAGCTGTCAGAAAACTAAAAATGGCACTAATAAACTCAACATCTATTTTGATCTCTGCTGGCTTCATTAGTTACACCTTCTTAAAGTAGGTCAGGGGATCATACCCAGGAAAAACATGAGGTCAGGCGCTGGCTGGTCTGACAATTTTATACTTGACCTTTGAGTTATACGTAAAATAAATTGTCATCATTTACTCACCCTCAATTCATTAACATTATTTTCTGCAGAACACAAAAAAAAGATATTTTGAAGAACGTTGGTTACCAAACAAAACTGGCCCCTATTAAACTTTTCTCAAAATATCTTCCTTTTTGTTCCACAGAAGAAAGATTCATATACACGTTTTGAATCACATTGACGGTGAATAAATATGTCAGAACTTTTATTCGTGGGTGAACTATCCCATGAAAGGAGCAATGTGGAGATTTTAGCTGCAACGATGTCGTCACGTTTTCGCTTCTTTGCTGAAGAACAAAACGTATTTAAGAAACGTGCTCTGTAGAACAATTTGTCCGTTTAGGGCTACTATTGAAACAACATGGTGAATTCCATTCCATATGTAGATAAAAAGAACTAATTTTAAGGTAATAAAAATTATCATTTTGGAACATCTTTATACACCTCTGAAGACATAGTTTTGTCTATTATATTGCAGTTATATTTCAGTCAACAGATCCTGAAATACACTGGAACTTTAAACGCCTTAGATTTCAATGAAACACTGTAGTAAGATTAAAAAAAATACGGTGGCCTAAGAAAATACATATCGCTGTTAGAATATGCAGCACCATCTAAGCACGCACAACACCACTGCATCATGAACATCATGACTGATAATATATAAGAGCTGCTGCATTTAACTACCATTGCAATAGAAGAACTGTCACCATAACAACAGAGCACCAAGTGTTTATTACTGGAACAAAGTGTTCAGTTATCTCTTCTCAAAGACACAATGACATATAAATACTAGCTATCTGCATATACTGTAAAATGCATCCTGTAACATACAATATCCTTAAATATAACTGAACCCATGGTGGTGGGCACACTTGATATCTGGTGTGCAGAAGTGTTTAAGTGCTGTGCAGTGATGGGTCAGAGGTCACCAGCATGCCTGTGGTTGCTTTTAAAACTCAAGGACTGTTTTGATATCATGTAGCTCATACTGTGTATAGCCTGTAGCACTAGCTCAAATTGTGTTTTATAGATGCACGGATGCGTCTAGCAAGACGTTTTAGAGCTTAGCATCTATTTCTCTCCTTCTCAAACACCTCTTCTTCCTCCATAATGTCATTGCTTGCCTGGCCTGAGGCTTACACTGTACAACTCTGTCCTTCACGATTGTTGCTTTATCATGGTGTACCACGTGAACCCTGTGAGAGGTTGGGTAAAAGCCAAGGCAGAGTGTGCAACTTAAAGATTTTGTATGCCAGACTTGCATCTAAGTAGATGAAGATTTTTGGGAGCGAAAGAAATCTGTCATGATGCACAAAATCGTACACCATGTACAATCCTTTCATTATCCCTGGAAGTTCGACTGGACTTTGCTTTGGTTTAAAAATCTTGATTTCCTGTCATCATCTGTGCCAGTACAGCATTAACAAAGATGGTGTAGACATTTTCAAATTTATGACTAGACACTTAAAAACACATACACAGTTACACACTAGTGTAATATTCTTAGAATAACAAGGATACAGCAGCAAACCTCTGACAGCTAAATTAATCATTCAGAATAGAATACAGAATAAGACAATACTTATTTCTTACCTTGTTTAACACACACACACATACACACAATGAAAAGCACTGAATTTGAGGTCTTACCCTCTTCTGTCTGCAATCAGCGGCCGAAAGCTGGGCAGACATCCTCTCTTGCATCTTGCGGCAGTGAGCCATAACAGCTTCAAGGATGGTGATGGGATTCGAGCTAACAGCCCTGCGGTCCTTCGTCCCCGTTCCCGACTCAAAGTCTCTCTGCAGGGCGAGGAACGGGTCTGTCAGACTGAACTGCCCATACCGCTCCTGTAGGAACACCTCTTTCCTTCGAGCCTGTGAAGGAAGAGAGACAAATCCAATCAGACCATGTATGCAAAGATATATTTAAAAATTGAAAGCAGCAAAATATGCTGAAATTTTGACTGATATTGTAAGTTTCATGTGAGCACGATCGGTGAATCCACAAAACCGCAAGATGTAAATACAATTCCTAGCATTATTGTAATGGCAAAGTGCTACCCGTGGGACTCTGGTAAAGCATTGTGAAATAACATCAAGCAATTACTGCACATACATTATAAGGAGATGCCTGTATAGTCTCAACAATGTTCAAGACATGTGAATATGACAATTCACTATATTAATTGGGTGAATGTTATTAATAAAACGTATAACAGCACACTTTGACTTTATATTCAGAACTGATAATACAGCCGGCCATATTACACTCAAACACACAAAAGATACTGTACATCACTCTATGATAAACACAGGTGAAGGGCTGCAGCAATTATTAGAAAAGTTTTTTTAAAGATGAAGTTTGTTTACTTTTCTGTTTAGCTATACTAAGATTTAATTAATACAGAAAGTATGCAAAAAATCTCATAATATAAAAAGAAACATACAGTGCAAATACACAAATCATAACTCAAATATGCATTTGCATACCTTTACAAATACTAAATATCCATTATATCTCTACCTATACGGAAAAAAATGTCCAATGTATTCCAATTTCAAACATTTATTAGTATGTGATCAATTTAAAATGGAAGGTTAATTAAAATTGTATTTAGATTTAAAAAATGGTGTTATGCCTGGTCGCAATGTAAAAATGTTAATAACTTTTAAAAAGCCTCTGCCCAATAAATACATAAGCAGTGGATTCAATGAATAATTTCACTATTAGCTAGTGCTCATTTACCATGGCCTGCCTTTAAGCAAAACAATTAGGATTACAGACAATACATCACCTGATTAATATTCATAACCCAAGCCGATAGAATTTATAATGTGCATTATAGATATCTACAGTGCAGACATTTTTCAAAAAGTTTCTATGCACAAATGCCTTTTCTGTAAAACACAGATGCAGTAAAATGGTTCCAGTACATTATGAGCAAATTTGTGCCCCCAAAGCATTCTTCAGTGTCATGCAACCCACTGGGCTGATCTACAGGCTCCATCTGCCCAGGAAGAGCAGTGCTAGAAAATGAACACGCAGCTCAAATGGGAGAGCTAATCTACGAGTTTGCACTCTACATGGTATCCCTATTTAAAGCAGCCTGTGTTCTGAACGCATAAGGACAGTGTTAAGAGCACAAAGCATCCTGGAGGCTAATGCCCTCCGAGTGCTACTGCCTCACCAAAGAAGGATACAACCAACCACACACAAACACCAGGATGACTCTCATTGCGATCGGTTTACTTCTCATTGCGATCGGTTTACTTCTGCTATGTATCACAGCTTTCAAGGCCATACAACTTCTCTAAGTGAGTTGCTTTCAGTCCACTTAACATGAACAAATGATCAGCACCGGACAAAACCAGACCTGGCTTATTTCATTATGAGCGCAGTCTGCAACATAAGTGGGGTAGAAAAATTAGAGGCAGACGCGGATAAAAGGAACTTTTACGGACGGATAATTTTTCCGAGAGATTGAGGGAGAACGTGCCATACACTTGCCTTGTCTGTGTTGTTTTAATAAATGAATTATACCAATTGGGTGATGGCATAAAAACAACTGTTTAGTGAATCCTACCCTGTGTGTCGTAAGTTAACTTCAAAAATATTGAGTTCAATTTCTGCAATTGGAATAATAATGTGTCTTAACAATCCTAATGGTAACTGCATACATAATGCAGGAAGCACAGCATGAAAGACCGCACATTTAAACCATACTCCTCTTACACAGACCAACAACTGTGAAAAAGCTTGTAAACACTGCAAAGTCTCAAGGAAAAGAGAGCGAGGGAGGAGGGGGAATAGAGAGCGCAAGAGTGAGATCTAAAGAGATGAGAGTCTGGAGGCGAGAGAAATGTCGGTGTGTCATGGCAAATAGAGAATGAAGGCTTTTGAGATTCTCAGCCATCTGGCACTTTTCTCTAGACTTCCACAAATCTCTTCTGTAATCACCGGGGCTGTTGTCGTCACGCCTCTTCCATACGCACTATTTTATCTGTCTGTCAAAGGAGGTCAGGAGCCACGTGAAACCTACTGTGTGATATCAAGAGAATACAAAGACCCTGTTTAAAGTAAAGGTAAAAAGTAAATTTCTTTCATAATTTATTCCCATTCATGTTAATGCAAATCTTTCTTCTGCAGAACACAAGAGAAGATATTTTGAGGAACGATGGTAACCAAACAACATCGGCCCTCATTGACTTCCATTGTATGAATGCAAAACAACCAAGACATTTCTCAATATATCTTCTTTTGTGTTCCAAGGAAGAAAGAGTCCTGTACAGGTTTTGAGGGTTAGTAAATGATGACAGAATGTTAACTTTTGAGTGAACTTTTGAAAATCCAATTCTTCATGATTTGTCACTACTAGTTTGGCTGTGATTCAAGAGGCTGCGTGGGACAAAAAACCCTTGTTTAAACTATACAGACACATTCTGCCAGGTCTTGTGCAGAAGTATGGAGCACACAGGAGTCCTGTTGAAGTTCAGGCAGGTCTTTGGTATTATTAGCATCAACCTTTATAGGCACGCGCTGGCTAAGTGAGGGGCTTCAGGGCAAACTTCCAAAGAGGAAAAGACCCTGAAAATGATCAGAGGAAGAGAAAAAGACTTTGTTCTTAGATAACAACACTTAAAAGTCACTTCGGTGTCTTCAGTGTGTTTTCAACAAGCTTTAATTATTTAGAAATGATTCAAATTACTATTATGATATGACCATTTTTCCATCACATTGTCCGAGACTATTCTCTGCCATTTTTAAAAGCACAATGTTTAGGGGTCTTTCTTATTGGCCATTACTCTTGGAGGGGTGAAATAATGAGTGCATTACTCTATATTGTGATCCCAAGCTGAATCCACTGCAACTGACAAAGTGAGTCTCTATGGACACCCACCATCGCAAACCCCCAAAATCTGCTGTGGACTTCAGACAGTACCCCTTAGACCCATTAAACTGACTCGTAGAGGTTAACCAATGAGTGAGGCTTTTGTGTGAAAGAAAGTGGCTTTTCTATACCGCTTCTGTTTGAGTCTGAGTGTGTCTGAGAACTCTCACAAGGGGCCTTTCAATTAGAACTACACAGAGCTGACTTTATGGTGTAGGGACTTCCGCAGCTCCCGTCTCCTTACCCGAATGCAAGATGGAAAGGCTTCAGGTTAATGGAGGGGAAGAGAGGACAGGATAGGGATTTAGTCTTTGATCATCAAAGCTCACTTTGTGACAGTCCCATTGGCTTGAAACACAACATCAAGACAGAATGTTCCTTCTCATGTCTCATTTTACTCTCCAGGTCATTCCATGGCTGGTTGGCTGTTTCTGGGGCAGATTACGTTGACTCATGTTGACAATCAGGCAGCAGGGCTGTGCGATATTGAGGAAAAATGTGATATGCAATAACATGCTAAATAATGCGATATTCGATATACGATACAGTATTTATTTTTCTAAAATCAATTTAAATTGTATTAAAATATATTTAAAAAATTCTATAACCAACATATGTTTCACATTAGCTTAGGAAAAAGAAAGCATCACTACAACTTCTGAAAGATTGCTGAAAAATACTGCCATATCTTTGAGGTGCTTCTTCGTCAGCAGCAGCTGCGGATGTCTCGGGATGGCTCATCTTTGCTCGCAATGAAAGCTTTGCGACGCGGATTGTTGATTGATTTGCATTGGAGTACATGCACCCTTGCATTTGCATGCAAACCATTGCAATATGCATATTGCGATATGCACATTTGCGATATTGTTAAAATTATTGCAGGCATCAGGCAGCATAACATATGGCATGAGACCTGTTTATTTTTTATTTATTTTTTCATGAAAAGTAGGACACTGAAGGATTTATGGGTTTGTATCCAAGGAGACGGGTACGAGGAGGGCATGGGGCCCAAAGGGGGATCCAGGCAATCGAGCAGGTCCCTACAGTCCCCCATACCAACTACCACATGTCACCCACACTCTCATATAAACTTCTTGAGCTTTGATCTGACCCATTAAATATAATGCTTTCCCCAAATGCATTCCTTACCACAACACTGGTCTAGTTTCTGCTGAAAATGTAAGCTTACTTGTGACAAAGTAATAGAAATTGTATTCTCATGACATCTGTTTAAGCAAAATAAAGCCTTTAGCTGGTAGAAACGACAATACTGCACCGTTTGTTACATTTCCTATTAAAAGCATTAATCGAATTAGGGAGGCACTGCTGAGTGGAGCAGAATTGTACCAACAGGGTTAGACACAATCAATACCAAACAATTCAGGAAATGAGGGAAGCGTGCTCTTTTAATTAGATGGCGTCTATGATAGCTATCCAACAGGGAATATCAAACTGAATGCAGAAAAGCATGCGTCAAAAACAGCCACAATGTTTGATCTCTTATTGACAGGGACACAAGTTCAAGAAAAAAGGTTTTTAAATAAGACTAACTAACAAAGCTTCCCCTGAGAACAGACTCTGCTCAACCCAAAATGATCCTTAATACCTGAAGAGTTCTAGGTTATGCTTTAATTGACAGTAATTGTAAATTGCAGCATAAGCTCTGTTGCAGAAGTATTCTTTTAGAGATGTATATATCAACTGAGCAGCATTATCTTCTAAAGATATCTCTTCTAAAACACATGTCAGATTGCTGTTTTTTCCTGATTAACACAATCTAGAAAGCATGAGGTTAAAGAAATGGTCACCATTTCCTTCCTTTTAATTTCATTGCAGTCTAGGAAAATTCTATGAGGATCCTATACTCTTTTAAAGGTCCAGTGTATGAAATTTAGTGGCGTCTAGCAGTGAGGTTGCGAACTGCAACCAATGACTCACTCCACCACTCCCGTTCGAAGCACTTCGGTGGCTGTCAGAATACATACTTAAAAGTCGTCACATTTCCGCTTTCCTTGCAGAAAGAGATAACGATTTTACGAAACGCGCTCTATGGAGCAGTTTGTCCGTTTAGGGCTACTGTAGAAACAACATGGCCAATTCCAGGCAGAGAACCTGCGGCGTATATAGATAGAAACCTAATTATAGGGCAATAGAAACATAACGCTTCATTACGTAATGTCTTTATTCGCCTCTGAAGACACAGTTATGTAAAATATATTGCATTTCTGTCAATAAATCCTCCAAAAAATTACACACAGCACCTTTAAGGTTGAAACTTTACAAGCACACAAAATGCTGTATACAGACATCATTTTGTAACATACTGCATACAATTTTTACTCTTTCAAAGCCAGCATTACCACAGATCATAAAGTGAAGAGGATATGTCATAATCCTACACAGACATGTAATTCTAGGTCATATTCATATTAGATTCTCCACACACACAAACACACGCACACAGACTTCCCTTTGGGATTAACTTTGGATGAAAATTCTCTCATGCTTCTGCCACACAGCCCATATGAACCAATACATCTCCTGTATAACCGAGCAACAGAACCTGGGTCTAACCGGGCTATATTTAAAGATGAGGAACTTATTTGATTTAAAAGATCCAGTGAATGAAATCTAGCAGCATCTAGCGGTAAAGTTGCGAATTGCAACCAATGGCTCACTCCACCCCTCCCTTTCGAAACACTACGTTGACTGACAAAGGGTTAAGATGTCATCACGTTTTCGCTTCTTTGCCGAAAGAGATATCGTATTTACAAAACGCGATTTCAATTTGTCCGTTTAGGGCTCCTGTAGAAACAACATGGTGAATTCCATGTAAGTGGATCTGCGGTGCATCTAGATAGAAATAGCTCATTCTAAGGTAATAAAAACATAACGCTTCATTATGTAAGGTATTTATATATACCTCTGAAGACATAGTTATGTATATTATAAAACATTTCTGTCTATAGATCCTACAAAAAAATGACACTGGACCTTTAACAACGTACACATAATGTTCTCATACGTTATATAAATGTTCAGTATGTGAAGTAATGATTCAGAACCAATCCTTATTTTCCTTTCCATCAACGCCAAAACAACATGGCTCAAATATTTCAATTCAGATGATTTCTTATATAAACAGGTCACAGCAGGGGCTCGCTGGCATTTACAACAGCAAAGCGCTACACCAGGGAAAAAGAAATGACGTCTTAAATTCTTTGAAAAGCAGGCATTATGCAGGCAGAGGGTGAATCAATAAGTCAAGAGAAAAGCCAAGTAACCCCGGCGTGTTAGAATGACAATTGCCTGTTAAGTATACATTGGGGTTTTCACACAAACGAAACCATACATTTACCAGGATGCACTTAGAAAGATTAAACCTCGTGCAATTGTTAACCACTGCACATAAACCAAGACGACCACTGATAGGCTGAGAAAGAGCTTACACTACGACTAATTTACAGTGTATTTATGAGAGAGCATGGGGTGGCACTATAAATCTGTACAGAAGTCACCTTGCTTTAAAGCTAACATTTAATGCCACAGGCTTGAAAACATAAGAACTGGTATCGGATCCAGACACCAACAAACCCAGCAGGTCCCTTTTTCAAGACACTTCCCCCCCACATATACAGTAAGCAACCAAGGTGACTATTTATAGTGACATCATTACATAAGCAAGGTATACACACTTTAATTATTTAACACAGCTCAACGCATGATGTTAAAGTGGGGGAAGGTTAGTGGGTGGTGGTGGGTTTGTCCTCCTTAAAGCCATTGAAACAGAATTGAAAGGGTTTGCGTGCATTTCCGCCACTAGATCGACAGGCACTGCTGGAACGCTAAAATTGGTCAAGGCTCTCTAATGATGCTTGTGGCCTATTTAAATGGCGCTCTCACATTTCTGAGCGGCGCTCCGCAGACCGATCTATGAAAATCCAATAAACGTGCAAAACCCGCAGTCTGCACGAAGACATTTGAAGGCAATTTTAAAACGAATAATCGCCCTGGATATAAAAACGCAAAAGAAAACATTCTTTTCTCATACAGTCTGTGTCATGTAACAATTCCGTACAGGAATAAACAAAGCGTATGTTCAACAATAAAAAAACAAGAACGCTTCAGATAATGCTGAATATAGAAATGGTCTGTACTACAATAGGTTTGCTACAAGCATGCACCATATGATGAAGCAGCTCCATTTTGAGTGACAGCGTTTCTTTTTCTCATACAAGCACAAAATGGATGACAGATTTTTAATGAAGGTGATTCCTAAAAAGGCCGGCGTATTACACCACATATTGCTCTTTGTCTCTACTTTACTGCATGGTAAATTCTTGCATTAGTGCAGCAAACTAATAGGACTGTAAAATATCCTTTTGAGCCTGAGGAGTTTAATTCCGCATGTTGTTTTTGCTAAGACATAGCAAGCTATTTATTTTGAGGATACATTTAGTGTACTCTGAGGGGAAGAGAGAGTCTGTGCCATCTTCTGGCTTGATAATAATTCTCCAACACAAATAGCTTAATAACTCAAGACAAGAACCCAAATAAAGAGTAAGAGACCTTTACAATCCAAATGATGGTCTATTTAAATCCCAACAGAGATTTCTAAACCATATCTGTATCGCATCTTGAGAGAAAAACTGAGGTCTTTGTGAAATGTAATGGTGACAGGGCTGAAATCTCCAGAGAGCCTGACGAAATAGAAGGACAGGAATGGATGAGGTGAGGAAGGAGGCTGGCAAAACACCAGGAACTGGGTCTGAACGAAGTGGCTGTCCTGCCTTTCAGCTCTAAGTAAGAAATTGCCGAGCCTCATCCACAGTGACATTTAAAGGAAGATTCAGTTGCTTCGTTTTGGTTTGGCTGGTAAGCTTTAAGGTGGGACGACAGTGCTTTAAGAGCAGTTGTGGTGTGGCTTAGTGGTTAAGAAATATGGCCAACAGAGGTTTTAGGTTCTAATGCTAGGAGCCTCTGACCAAAAAGAAGCATTTAAATGAAAAATATTTTGAGTTAGATTATAGCCCAAACAAAAAACAGAGGAGTAAGGGAATTTAACGTTTTGGACAATTTAACCAAAATGGTAAAAGTTACAGTAATTTTATATACATCCAGTAGTGTATTGGACACTGCTATCGATGCATGTAGCTAAAGATTTGATCTGTAGGACTAAAGAAATAAAAACTCTATCATCATTTATTCACCCTGATGTCATTTCAAACCTGTTTCTTGTGCAGAACCCAAAATAAAATTTGAAAATTGACTTGCCTTGGTTTTGTGTCCATAAAATAGAAGTGAATATGGACCGGTGTTGTCGGTTACCAACATTCTTCAAAAGATCTTCTTTCGTGTTTTGCAGAAGAAAGGTTTTGAATGACTAGAAGGTAAATGAACGGCATATTTTATTTTTGGGTAAACTATCCTTTTTAAACCTACAAACTATTTTCTCACATGTGCACTAGTACGAGATTGCCAGAGCGAGGCAGATGTGTGACTCAAGTGCTGTGTCAGTGGGCAAGCAAGGACGCTTACATTTCCACCCTCAAAAGACTATGAACAGCAATTTGTATGCTAGCAGAATCTGGGCTCAGTCTTATTTCAGAACATCGTCATATCTCTGGGACGGACAAAACAGTCCCAGAAGGGCACAGAGGCCTAACTGTGTCCACGACACTCCAAACCCGTCCTGCACACGTCTCTCACTTTTTTTAACAAGAGGACTTTCCATATCTTAAGCATAGAACAATATTCAGATAATGTAATCTTTACGATAACTCTTTAAACTTGATAAACTGCAGCGGTCTAATGATACACAAAGACTTGACAACATGTTTAATTTGCTGTCACAGAAAAGAAAGCCAGCAAGCAATGGAGGAACAGTCTGTTCAACATGCTGTAGATTATTCACCTGACAAAACATTAAAAATCTGCTTTCAGATTTTCCATACATTTCCAGACAAACTAATTCGAGGAAATGTTATTGGACATCATTTTTAGCATAGTACAGTTTGACATTTTGAACAGACTGTTCCTCCACGCCTGGCAGTTTTATTTTCATTAAGAAAGAAGTTAAACAAACCATCAACTCTAAAGCTAACTGGCATATTTTCTATACTGTGTACTGTATCTGCCACCACTTGAAAAATCTAGCAAACATAATTTCGAGGTACTTATAAACAATCTAGATTTTTTTTGCACTGACATTCCTACTATTTCTTATCTAAAGCGAATGTGGAATTGTAATGGCTTACAAATAGATTATATTGGGTTGTTTTGCTAGACTTTGAGGGCTAAGATTTCTATGATAAGCTTTAATCTCTCTAAAAAAGATCCCTGTGGAGCAGCGGCTGTCAGATCAACAGGGCTGATCTTTAGCCAAAAATAAAGGCAAGTTAACATGGTGCCCATGACCTGAACGCTCACACAGCCCAAACACAGCATTCCCTGCCACCGTGCCATCACATTTAACAACATTACATTGAAAATGGCACAACCAAGTTTGCGCATCCTCCCATCAAGCTCATTATTCAAAGTATATGAAACTAATTTTCCAATTGCTCAGACTTTTACATTTTCCAGAACTTCTCTTTCTCTCCTCTTCACTTGGACGGCATTCAAAGGTTTGGATTTCTGCTATGAGTGCACTTGTTCAGTGCTCTTCATTGGCGAGTCTTGCTTAAACATTCAGGATAAGAAAGGCCATTAGGGCAACAGCGAACAAAATGGCTGACTCACATCCCTGTACCGCTTGATTTATTCGGCTCATTTAAAATTCCCAGTATAAGGGAAATTTGGAAATGCATCTTTACCGTCTGTTTTTGCAAAAGAATGCATTTGTAAATAAAAGGGAGGGCTATGAAATATACCTGAGATGACAGTCTGTCTATCCATTCATTCAGCCTCCCCCCAAACACATACACAGGTGACTGAGTATCAACATGAGGATCAACAAAGCTACTCTTATGAACATGTCCATGTGGAATTATGATTCTGCTTCTTGCACTTGACAGAGAGAATATAAATGAGGCAGAAGGGAAGTAGAGAACACATGAGTGTGAGAGAGAATTACACTGACACAACGCAAACAGCTCCAAGCTGTTCTTCTCTTTGATTTACACGTCATATTCCGTTTCCTATAGATCCAGATAACAGTTTGTTTTGTGCTATTTTTATCAGCCTGTCACAGCGGAACAACTCAACCATGTAGCACACAAAAAGAATGTGTTGAGGCATAAGAAGCTTCTTGAAACAGGCATGTAAACATCAACCGGGACAGGGGCGGCATGCATGGACTCCAGTTAACATGGATTCACATAAGAAGATGGAGGTTATCGCAAACATATTCCATTTTAGAAACAACAGTAGCTCATGTCATGGAGTATGTTCAACACTAAAAAGCTTCATCTGAACATAAGCACAGAACGCAGGAGGATTGTTACGCAAACGATAAATGTTTCTGAGCCAGGCTTTTGGCAGAGCTCTGGTTTCAGTAAACCAAACGCTGGTGACACAGAACACAAAGAAACAAAGGGAAGCAAAACCTCTGCAGCAAGAGTAGCTGTGAACTTCTTGCCCCTCGCGATACACCTCCGTTCCAAAATCTTGTGAGTTGCCTACGCAGTTCACAGCATTTTAAGGCATCAAAGGCGTTCTTATGGCAGGCTGTTCACAAATTTAGATTGCATAATTATACTGCCCTGTAAGATACCCGGGGGTTTTCATCCATAGAGAAATTGCAATTAGAGAAATCTGTCAAATGTGGTTCCGCTTCAGCCTCTCGCCAAAACTAACTGTCCGAAATAGCCCCCTATACCATGATATAGTGCAATTTAGGGGACGTCCATTTTTAGTGGTGTGCGAATTCATAGTGGAAATTATTGAGTGCACTGATTCAATCCCATGATGCATCATAATAACGAGTGTCCAACCGATGTACACTCACGGCTAGCTGCTAGCAATCTATCTGGATGAATTCGTCTCGACAGAAGATGGCACCCGCATCATTTCCAGTACACCGAGTGTCCGAATTTTCTCTTGTTTTCACCCGCTCCTTAAAGTGGACTATATTATTGAACTAATGTAGGGAAAAGTGAATGAGGGTATAGTAGGCGATTTCGGACACAGCCTATGTCGGGTGTCTTCTCAAGAAATGCTGCGTGCATTTAACAGACTGTCATTTGTAACTGCAGTTGCCGCAATACGCCACAGTCAAGCGCTGTTTGTTATCAGCACACTGAGGTGCTATGAAGAGTTGCAGAACAAGAGCTGGTTGTGTTTCGCGGCTGTTTGTTTTGCATCCAAGTACTTTTAATTTCTTTATATTTCTTAAATTAAATTGACTTATATCATTGTAATGTCTTTAGCTGTGCAGTTGGATAGTTGAAGCAGCGTATACTGTACACAGCGAATTCGCCAGTAAGAACCCACGTTGCGTTCAGAACGACTCACACATGAATGACTCATTTGAACCTATTCATTTAAACTATTGAACTTTTCAGGCACTAGCGAATATAAGAGATTCCTTTTAGTCATTTAGTAAGACTGGATAATTCAGGGGCTGAAAAGAATTGATTGAATAAAAGTAATTCCATTCCATTCCATTTTCTACCGCTTATCCGAACTACCTCGGGTCACGGGGAGCCTGTGCCTATCTCAGGAGTCATCGGGCATCAAGGCAGGATACACCCTGGATGGAGTGCCAACCCATCGCAGGGCTGAATAAAAGTAATGTTTTATATAACTTAATAATTTGAATTTTCATCTCATTTTATTAGGACTTTTAATATGTCAAAGTCACTTTAGTTAAGCCACTTAGGGTGCAGTAGGCACGTGTTTGCGTGTGTACAAGATCATTGCACTACCTACGCCTCATTTTGAGCCAGGAAAAACCCTGTTACCATCTTATGACCTTATTCTACACTGAAAATATAATTTGAGGAAAAAGCAATCCCATAATGCATCATCAGAGAAAAAAAACATTCAAAGATGGCAAAAATACCAATAAAATGTATGAATTATTTTTAATTAAAAGGCTGGGATGAAAATGACCATCTGCTTCAACAAATACAAAACTATTTTAGAAGGCAGGTAGACAAAACAAGGCAGCTAACTGAGTTCTGATCCAAAGCCATACTGTTGAGGACAAATGAGGAACTTAATAACCATACAAAAACCTTCTGTTTTTATCCCATGCATAAACTGAAACTAATAAATTACAAATAAATTCTTCTTCTTAACAGACTTCTTGCTCATGAAGAAACCCTTAATCTGTAGTTAACAAATTAACCTCATCTATTACTCTGTTCAACAATTCTGTCTTTAAGAATAGAAAAAGACACTCATAAAATCTACTGTATATCCAGAAGTTATTGTAGCAGACTTGAAAATGGTCTATCTCCACCAAATACCATCCATATGCCTTAAACTGACAAGTCTGAAAGTTAACACCGTTAAATGACACTCGCCCAAAAACTGAGCCACAGTGTCTCTGAATGGGCTTGTTCTGAGAGCATGTTCGCAAAGGTTTGTAGGCACGTGACTCCACGCTTAATCAGCTTACGTCCCTTCATTGTTTCGGATGAAAACGATACATCACACGGATGCCTTTTTTCAGCTCGCTAATTAATCCCGAAGCCGACGGCTTCTTAATAATGCATATGATCGCTTCTTTCATCTTCCATGTTTCAACTGCAATATTTACAGTACGACCTAGAAAACAAACAAAATGGCTGAAACCTTAATTATTGGGTTGGTTTATTAACATTGGTATGTCCAAAAGTCTGCACAGACTTGTTTGGCCCTATCGCCATTTCCCAATGGAAACAAACGAGATCATTGTGCTTAAGCGGGTTGCTGTGGACAGAAAAAGGAATGAGTGTGCGAGGGAGAGAAAGAGATAGTATATCCGCAGGGGAAAAACCAGCTGGGAAATACTTGCAGCCAAGGGAAAAGAATAATAAAGACAGCAGCCTGTAAAATGCATGGAAACCACTCTGGAAAAAACGGAAACGGGGAATGACATGAATGACACTGATCAGTTGCTAGGTATAAACTGAGCAGATGGAGAGAGGAAGTCATGACATGATGCGACCCAAAAATGTGACCATCATTCTGCCAATACACTGGCCTAGAAACACGTGCACAGCACTACAATCACACAGACACGTTGAACTGGAACACCTTCAAAAATACAGCGATACTCTTGACCTCGATTTCAGAAGGATGTCCCTTTTTAACCTTAATCAGACATTTTTGGCCTCTTATTCCATGGCGAACATCTGACCTAAATGCAAGGATAAATAGGGACAAATGCTGGACCATGACCTCACAATCCCTTTGCTATAAGAAGTACTTTTGGTGAACATTTTCTATAAGAATAAACATATTGATCGGATACTACTCCATATAATGGGGAGGATAAGTCCATGTTTTTCTTTTCCAATCAGGTCATGCCAAAACCTTTATATTATTTATGGGCTTTTTGTTTTTTTATTGTATAGGGAAGTGTCTACAGAGAACAGGGCATGAGAGTCATTTTGAAAAATGTTATTTGTATTATATACAGTTATGTATGCATCAGATCACTCACCCTAAGAGCTTCAATGACCAGATCTCTTGCCTCAAGCTCTCCCTCCATGATGCTCAGAAGGGTCAGGAGCTCCGGTTTGCTCAGGTTGTCAATGTTCAACTCACATTTCTGTAACACACAGAGCAACATGATGAGCCTTGTAACAGTAAAATGACACTGCATATTTCAGATGGTCTATCAGATCTTTGGCAGAGAAGGTGTTGAGTGGGCATCAATCTAATACCCACAGTATTAAGTTTTCACAGAAACATAACCAACTACGTTTGAAACCAAAGCTTCAGTCTGGTCTCATCTAGGTTGAATAGCAACTAGGGATGCACGAAGTAGAGTTGTAAAATCTTAAGGCCAAAACTGCTTTCATTATTGGGTTACTTTGCTATTTGAATATGACATTATATCACTGATTGGTTTTAAATGACAGTCATTGAAAACAATGCAATAGGCACACCGACCACAACTGGGCGATTTAAAAAAAAAACTAAGCCATATATACTTTTACCCAATGACTCATAGCCTGTCTATGTCTATATAAGAAACCGCTCATCTCCCACTTAGGTGGCATAGTAGAAATTTACATATACACACTACCACATGGAGTTCTGTAGAAAAAAAACTGTAGAAAACGTGTGAATTTATACTCTCACCACTTTGCAAGCAGAAAAACAACTCGATGTCGGAAAAGATCAGATGAGCAGAATTGTATGGATTTGTAACTTGCACACATTCAATCATTATTATAGTCATTGTAGTAGACTATTTCCCTTCAATTTGACATCGGATATACCATATCAATACTACAACCTACTTTTCCTCGCAACCTCGATTATTTAAGTCTTCATCATAAATGACAAACAGAATTCATCCATCAGATTTATGTTAGTTTGTTTTAGCTCTACTTGTATTAACACACAACAGCACTAAGAAGCAGTGATACAGTCTTTTAAATTAGTGTACTGAAGGGAATATTAAAAGTAAGTTTATTGAAGGCAGCTAACAGTAGTTTAAACAATTCAATTTGAAGACAGGATCAGAATGTTTGTAACAAGGTAACTAATTGACCATCGATCTTTCAAGACACACTTCTGAAACAACAGAAGCAATCATACGTGCAGTCAGTGTCTCCGTGATCATCATTACAATATAAATTATTTGTTTATAAGGAAATCTGTTAAGACTTCCAGCCATTGGTGAGAATCCACTGATAAAGCAATATTGAGACTGCTGAGGTCAAAGAAAAAAGTCAATACTGGGCAAAAGAAGATTCTGTTGGCTGGGTTTTGCAGAACCCGTACTAATTGTGCAATTTACTTTCTCTTACGTTTCTTTAGCCAGATTAGATATGGATGGGGTCAAACCACTTTATAAACAGACCCCACCATTCCCCAACATGATCTACTCATGGGTCAAACATACTTTATGAGCCTTTGAGAGAGGTGTCCTGGTAGATACTGTTATGTGCGTAAGACTTTATCATAGATTTATGGCTTAACACCAGTGGCCAATGGGCAATGCTGATGTCTGTGCACCTGTTCAACCCAACTCTAAATGTAAACGGGCCTCGAGCAGTAAAGCAGCTCAGATTGGTTGAGTGACAGTACTCTGAACTATGCCAGCTGAGTCACTAAAATTCAGACCGATTTAGAAACATCTCCAGTGAACAGCCCCCACCCCTAGCCCGCCTCCGCTTGATTACATCTCTCTTTTCCCTACATTTCTGTGCGATCCTGTGTATCACTGAATAATGAGAACAATCACTTGCAATATGGTTGGTTATGGCAATTGAAAGGGTGTTTCAGCTGTCATCGAAATTAATTTGCAAAGATAGATAGTAAATCACCAACTGAAACTAAAGATCGCCCTTTACCGTAAGACACTGCATGCAGATCAATACAAATGAGAGCAAGGAGTACATCTGAGCATTAAGACAGACCACTGTGCTGAAGGGCTCTATATAGCACCCCTCCTGGGGGTACTATTGATTTTTTAAGGGTGGTAAGTGGGTTCTTGCACATATGTTAATAACTTGTCATTATTCAAGAATTGGATATTGTTGAGGCAGGTGTGTATGTATGTATGCGTGTGTGATTGTGTGAATATATATATGTATATATATGCATGCGTGTGTGTGTGTGTACATATACTGTGTGTGTACATATACTGTGTGTGTGTATATATATATATATAATATATATATATAAATATATATATATGTGTGTGTGTGTGTGTAAGAATGTATACAGTATACATGCATGCACGCACACACGCATATATATATATATATATATATATATAAATACACAACATTATTTACATTACATATACCCATTTTACCATTTACATTCCTTTTATTTTACGTGTTCACTTTGTCAGTATGAGTCTTGGGTATCAAGCCCACAAGCTATCCTATCTCGAATTACTTGACTGGGCTGATCACTGTCCTTTGGTTATAATTTTGACTTTTCATATGCATCCATGAAAAAACTGAACAATTTAGATCCCAAAACAATTACAATGCAAAGATTCCTCGATTCCTCGCATTCATCATAGTGTTTTCGAGACGTGACAAATAGGCAATACATTATAAATGCTACTCATTTTATACATTCCGCGACCAAAAAAGCTGTACCATGTTAAAATAACAATTTATACGTAGCTTGACAGTAAAAGAAAATTGTGTATTTTGTCGAATTCTACATTTTAAATGATGTGTTGTTACAAAGTAACGACGTAGTATATATCTCAATCTCCCACAAATAGCCTATACGGAGCACCGTAAGACATCCACTGATGTGATTCACACCGCTGGGCGATTAACTCAATTCATTCCCGTTATGATTTACATTTCCGGTCATTATCATTGCGGCTGATAAATGTCAGTTTATGTGTAAATGGATCTCACCGCCTCGACGCCCCCGTGACCGGTGGATACCAGTGTTTGTAGTTGAGGTGGCTGCTCCCCTTTCGCTCCGTCCGACGCCATCTTCTCACTGTAGAGGACTGTTCAAGCTTCGACACCACACACATCCAATAACGCATTCGGCACTGGTTTAACTGTTACACTGCTGCAAAAGAATCGCAGAGATTCGATAATTCATCTTCCAGCGTTACACGATCAGTAGAGCTGTCGGTGTACGGCGAGGGTTAGATTTGAGAAGGCGCAGGTTGCGTTACGATGTGAATGTAGGCGTGAACAGAGTCCAGATGTAAACCTGAAAAAGAGGTGTCGTCCCACAGCCTCTGAGGAGGGAGTGACATGAATACGATCTTATTTTAGCGCCGCTTGGGTTAACCTCTGTGTCGCCAGTTTATTTTGTATTTGAGTAAAATATGATTATGGTTTTATGTTATATAATGCTATTGGCCTATGGACACGACACAAAATCACGAATCACACTGTTTCACAAGCAGCCTAGCATCTCCATCACTATAGACCCAATGGGGCAAATGAATACATTTTATACATTCAAATGACAAAACACTGAACATTGTCACCGAACTACTTGTTTGGAAAAAAATACTTGTGTGAAGTGTGAAGCATGAAAACATGTTGCACTTCAGCATATGATTTTATAAAAACTGCATGTGTATAAATTATGAATATGATCAATACTCAAACGACGAAATTACACAGACAATCATTCTGTGTTCTGTTTAAGATAAGAAATAATATGAACTTTAAGACTTCTCTCAAAGTTTGCAACCATGTTTCTGTCAATCTTAGAAATCATTTACTATAATTACGTAAAAAAAAGGGTCACACATATGGTGAGTGGGATCAGCATGACTATCTCAAGTGCTTAAGTGAAGATTATACCAGGACAGAATATGATTTTTCAATTGAGGCCACAGTTTCTGTTTGTCTGGTTCTGGATCCAACAGCTATGAGGCCATAGAAAATAATTAAATTGAACAGAAAGTCAAAACAGGAAGAAATAGGAATAATATGAACAAATCAGAAATAGGTCATTCTGTCATTTGTGATAATACCAGTTGTTTCCCATACCGTCTGTTGGTTTAATAAGTATTAACTGAGATCTATCCACCCTGATAGCACGCTACATCTGGCGTCATTTGATGTCTGCATTTACATCTGTAAGACATCTGCAAGAAAAAGTTTGCTCATCTGCAATACGTCTCGGAGACGTGACTTCTACTGTCAAATGTCATATAGACATCTATAAGAAGTCTGTACGATGTTTATGATTTAGAATGGATGTATAATTGCTCTTTCTATGATGTTTTGCAGATGTTTTCCAGATCTCCAGATCTTTAGCAGACGTATTACAGACGTACCTGTGCCAGATGGATAGCTGGCAAATTCAATGTCAGATAGACATAAACTGTCATTCTGATGTGATCTAAATAAATAAATAATTAAATTGGTGGTAACTTATATGTTTTTGGTCAAATCAACCTTTAAATGATTTTCAGTCTTTATTAATGATAGTGGGTAAGTTAAGTTTCTGCGGTTGTCATAAAAGGTGAAAAAGTGGGAAACAAGGAAAATTGACGTCATTTTCTTGTTTGTGTGTTTGTTCCTTTCGGGTGTCTTTGAGATGAGAAACACTAACATTTCTAAATTATAGATGTGTTCTTGTATAATTTAATTAAGGACATTTTTTGTGAAGTACCACAACTGGCATTAATGTTGTTATACTATCTCTGGCGGTCTTAAATGAAAATGCTGAAATCTAGAGGTTTGGCAACAACATTCCCTTCATTATAGGACTGAGTTAACAGTCACGTGTCCTACCCATGTGCTCGTGATAACCAATCACAGCGTTTGTTTGGATTTTAGGCATATTCGTTACTTGGTTGCATAGCTCTATGTTTCAGTCTCCAAAGCGCATAACGTCATTAAAAACTAATAGTAGTTGAAAACTAATAATCGTTTCCTACCTAAAGGTCTCTTCGTGATAAGTTTTGTTGTTTTTCGTCACTAACATGAGTCTAGCATCACAGAGCGGATTATTTTGCGCATCACAACAGAGCTGCGAAAGTGGACTGGATGACGATCCGTATGTATCTCTGCATGCAGTCTCACGTTTTTTTTTTGTAGTTGATTCAAAAATACTGTAGTTCTTACACGAGAGACCGAGCCTACAAAGTTCAATTAAAAAGTTTGTTTTCTTTATCAGTGCTATTATTATTTGTCTTTTTAAACACTTAATGTAGATTACAAATTTATACGAAATCGACAAATAAACAACGTTGTACTGTATAGTTAGCTAAATAATAAACGTAGACAGTTACTGTGATTTGGTAAATATAAGATTGTTCGGACACTACTGTAGCCTCTGGCTCCCCTACGTGGCTATGCCAAGAACGTTTGCCCAAATCAGTGGAAAAAACTTCTTTCCTGTCAAAAGCTGGTGTCCTGCTCACTAGTTTTTTACAATTCTTTACAGATTGACAAGGTTAAACATGAACAGCAGCGCAAGTTCAGGAGGATCCTTGCAGGAAGCCGATTCAACAATAGTCTCACAGAAAGAAGATGATGTGAAGAGCTACAGCATGATGACACCTGCAGAAAAACTTTCGGTTTGTGAGAGACGGATGCAGTCTTTAGCTGATAGAGAAGAGGTGCGTTGATAAAATCATTCTCATATACACTTATTTTGTCCTGTCCAGTTTCATTTGACTAGTTTAATGGTATAACTATGTGCTTGTATGGCATTAACAGTATGATGGCTGCATTAAAGAGCTTGTGCGATGCCTAGCACTGAGCAGACTGGTTTATGGAAATGAGCATTTTGCAGTGGTCCAAGCACAGTCTAGGCTGGCTAAAGCCTACTTGCAGTACAAAGGTAAATGTATTCACAATTTCATGTGTTGAATGGGTGCAATAGGTATCAAATGAAATGTTACACATTTAATTGATTCTTTATTATATTGTGGTCTTGGTGCCATTTTTTTTTTAAGATTAGAACTCAAGTACAATGTACATTGTACCTGAAAATATATTTTCAAAGCTGTTCAGAAGTAATAGCCAGATCAGCACAGGACCCAAACAAGTTATGGGATGAGTACAGGAACCAAGAAAGTTATTGTTGTTTTCCAATAATTTACTCTTAATGGAAAATTGAAACAAGTAATCTTTCTTTAGATAGTCATTTATAAAATTAAAAGTCCATTACCTCCTATTTTTCAAGGTTGGCCACATCAGGCAGAAGAACATGCATCCCAAGCACTTGAAGTACTTGGTTCCAACCAGCAGGGGGAGAGAGTGAGCTACCTCAAATGTTGCCTTAGTGCACATCAAACTCTAGGAAGTGCAACTCTATTTCTGGGAAAATATCCTTGCATATTTGTTTATAGATGTATATTTGTGTGTGTGCGATGCTATTACAGTTCATAGTGTCTTATGACTTGTGTCTTAAAAGAAGATTTTTGTCATTCATCATGTAGAAAACAAATGTTTGTAGCAAAGAATTGTAAAAATGTTTAAATTTGACATGCTCTTCAACATTGTGAGTTCTTAACAATGTGCACTCTCGCAAAGGCCGAGTCCAGCTTTCAGGAGGCAAGAGGAATAATGGGAGACATTGTCGCAATAGAAGCAATTTTGGACACTGACAGATTGGACACGGAGTATGAGATATCTACTAATTTAGCAAGGTACAAGAGCTTTATAAACCTGTGTTTACTTAAACGAGACAGCAACACAACAGATTCAATATGCATTTGTGGTTTTACAACTTGCATTGAAAAAACAAGGTTTATCTAAACCCCCAAAACATCCCAATGTAGTCACGACAGCCGAGTTCACTTTGATATTCAAACAAACCTCTACAGTCAATCACATGCTGGGGTCTATTTATTTCTTTTGACTTCTGCAGTTTCAAATATCAGGTTCAAGTTTGAATCCATGTTTTTCGTGGCATCACTCCAAGTTAACACAGTGAACACAATGAACGCTTTCATATATGCATCAGTATGTGTTTACACTACATTAAGTTAGATTTTGTGCTCCGAAAGGAGTTTGGCAAACCAACAGAACGATTACATGACCTCCTGTCCCATCATATGGAAATCAAGGTAATATCAGGAGTGTAGGGAATCTCTTTTACCACAAGGTGGTGGTCCTGATCCACAAAACTTCTCAAGGGCGATACAAAATATCAAGATTTAGATTTGACATTAAATGTTCTTTTTAAATTCTATAAATTCATTTCGATTTCAATTTATTTCAATTCAATCAGTTTATTTTAAGGTCTGGATTATATTTATTTTATAAAAATTATAAGTGTCATTTACAACAGTTTGTGGTATGTGGTATATCCTATCGATAGCTAAATAAAACATGAGCACAAGTGTGTGCTTAGAGTTTAGAGTAAGTGCGATGAAAGGACGTTTTGCTGTTTTTCACAGACAGTGTTCAGTCCAATTCAGAGTAGCAAGCATCAGCATCTCGTATACATTTTTCATGAGATTTGTTCTGCACAATAACCCGCAAAGCCAAATCTAAGGTCACTGGAATCAATAAATTAAGAAAAAGTGAACAGGAAGGTTGCTTTGCAGAATCATTTGGTTTGTATTTTAGAGACAGTGTTATCCAAAGATCTAATGTTTCTAAGGGGGAATTGTTGTCCCACAGAAACACTTGATGAACTTGTTCAATAGCTTGTATTGATCTGTTTGTTTATTGTGGCTGCTCTCACCACAGGTTTGACTGTGACAGTGAATGGCCGTGGCTTGCTTTGTTGTTGTTGTGAGTGGATAGCAACAGTAGTACCATCTCAGGTTTTATTACTGTTGTGTCAGTAAAGGCCATGTGCCATCTGTGCCAGTGAGGGTGAAGTGCACACATCAGATGAGTTAGAGATCAGGGATTAGGAGTTTGGTGTTTTGTTGTACCGCAAGAATGCGGGAAATAGAAGTTGTTGTAATAGCTTTCTTTTTAGTAGGTTGACCGAATAGGCTGTGTTGATATATTTGAAATGAGTGATCCTGTGCAGTCAACACATACATCCACAGTTAACGCACACCTCTAGAAACAATGAAACAAGCCAAAGTTATTTCATCAAAGTGGAGTCTTTTCCCACAAGCCATAATACTTACATTTATTTAGAAATTCTATATGATGTCAACTTAGGTAAAAGAGTGCATGTGCAGTTTCACATGTGAAATTTTGGCCTTAACCAATGATCTGGGTTGGTGGACAGGACTACTTGTCCCTGTCCGGAGATATTTTAGCTGTTCTGTTTGAAGCTGCTTTTACCTTTTATACCACTCTCCACTTATGTTAATTAAGTAAAACTAAACTTGGCAAAGCCAACGGACTGTTATGCAAGCATGACGTAATCCATCTGCAAAATGTTTATTTCATTTTATTTTTAAATGTCTCCTGAAATCCACTTTGTTTTGTTTGGCTCCCTTATACAGTATTTTTTTTTTATCAAAGCAGAATCTTTCATACCCGGTCTGCGTCAGTATTGGTCTGTTAACAATTACTAAGCATAAGGCTTGGGGGACTACTTGGCAGTTCATGTAAAAATCTCTAATTCCATTACATCCTTGCACAACGGACATTAAATCAGATTTCTCCTTGCAGATCATATCTCTCCTCCCACAGAGGAACCCTGAGAGGACGGCCGGTATTGCGTTGGCACCGTGTGGCATAACGTGATGTGTTTAGGTTTCTGTTCCCAGGCAGCGAGGCAGTAGAGTTGGCACTTCCCAGCTGCCCCTAAATGGAGGCTCAGAGTGTGGAATTTCTGATGCAGGCTTGAAAAGTTGCCAGGGTGATCCAGCTTACACACTGGCTCCTGTGAGAAAACCTCAGAGTCAGGTTTAAAAACATATATTTGCCATTTTGCTAACTTTTCCCATGAGTTAAAGCAAATCAGATATCACAGTCAAATCAAGATGTTATAATTCTTCTGTAAAAGTTATTTTGTAAACTGGTGTTGTTGGACAACATACAATATATATTGCAATCATAAAATATACACTAAGTAAAACTAAGAAACATTCATTACACTAGCATTAGATTAATTATGGTCGGTATGACAAATTAAGCATAATGTTCACTGTAAGGATGCTATGAGTGGTAGATTTAAAAGCCCATTAAATCATTATTTAAATGTTGTGAGTCCATGTGTGTAGATGTGAGATCATCTATGCTGGAGTACTTCTAAAATTGTTGATATATGCACAATTAAAGGGGCCATATGGCGCGAATATGTGTTTTTCTGTGTCTTTGGTGTCTTAGAAGTTGCCCATGCATTTATTAGACACGTAAAAAATTGCAAAAATGAAAGTGTTGCAATAAACGATGCATTCTATCTTAAAACTTATGCTCACCCAGACCTGCCTGAAACGCCTTGTGTAACCACAACCCCACAAATCTACGTCAGTTCGTTGTATGATTTGAATGCAGGGTGGGCGTACCTTTCAGTACATTTGCTTTGGAACCTGATGTTCCAAATCTGGTAAGAGGTGTAACATTTCCGTCACATGATTGCAGTATTCAACCAATCACAACACACTGGTTAACTGGCCAATCATAGCACACCTCGCTTTACAGAGTGATGAGCTTTGTAAAAAAATCTGCGTATTCAGGAGGCGGGGCAAAGAGGAGATACAAACATGCACCGTGTGTATTACATCTAAAACAAATAATATTAGTTTTACCGGTGTCATCGGAAACTTTTACATACCAGAACTTTCACTTCATAACTATATGTTTACCTCTAAATCAACAACTTTGTTTAATACAAAAAAATGCTGATTTATACCTTTATCTTTATGTGGATTTTGATATCAGATAACATCGAACTGATATTTCAAACAACGGCCATACAATCAAGCATTCACCCTATTGTATGGAAACAGAACCGATGCAAGTTAATGGGTACCGCCATTGTTCGGTTAACAGCATTTTTCACAATATCTTTTTTGTGTTCTGCAGAAGACAGACAGTGGAGGGTGAGTAAATGATGACACTTTAGATAACGCTATCCTAGCTGCACCATGGCATTACCATCTTCAGAAATGCTGCAAAGGTTAATTCAGTGTCCTTGTATTAATTGAACATGTTGGATGAGCAGGTTACTCTCCCAGAGAGAGGGAATTGAGTTAGTGATCCATTAGACTGGATGAATCCAGAAGGACTTTGCCTTTAAGCAAGTAAGATTTATGCAAAAGGAAATCTCTTCTTGATCATGTCTGCATCTGGTCTCCACATGAAAGATGTCCATATTGGAGATGTGGGGCCCAATAGGCGGTATAATTGAAAATATAATTTTTTATTGCATAATTACAGTTATTTGAGAACAGGATTAGTTTTTGCTATATGAACAGAATTGCATGTATAGAATACAGTAGAATAGTCTGTTCTGTATTTGCGAACAGTGAAAGCTGTGAGTCAGTCCTCTGTGCATTGTTCAGGAGGGAGACAGAATGCCTCCAGGCTGATATTGAGAGAGGAGAATCAGACCTAATAAAGACATGAGCTCTGCTGCAATGAGTTCAGTACTGCAGGGAATATTTGGATTTGCTGAACTCCAGATCTTAATAAAAGAGACAAATGCTTATTCACCCGAAGGTGCTGGGAAAAGCCTGTCAGAATACAGCAATACTTTCTGTTTTTTTTACCAGTGGCCATGAACAGTCAACTATTTCCTCACTGCTTAAGCATCTTCCTTTCATTGTGTTCTGGCATTTTCACCCATGCTTGGCATTACTGAAGCATTGATACGGTGATGAAATGTATAAGGAGGTCAACAATGTGCTGCATATGACGATATGGATACAAGATAAATGACATCTTTGTCATATGTGTGTGTGCTTGTTTTGTGTTATAGAGTGTACCAGCGCCAGGGCAGAGCTGAGGAGGCCCTGAGTCAATGTGAAAAAGCTTTGGAGTTGCAGCGAGATGGAGGTCAACTAAGTCGTAACTGCCTTATATACAGGAACATGGCAGCCATTGAACAGACACAGGGACGCCTGGACAGAGCCATTGAGCATCTTCTACAGGTTAACACTGCAGAGTTTTTTCCTGACTCACCCGTATGAGAATTATACTACATAGATGGATATAAACAATTGTTAATGCGCATGCATGCTTTTGTGGCCCAAACTTAACTTCCGGTACACATCCACAAAGAATAAAGTCCCTGTAATATTTATGAAAACAAGCAAAAGTAAATGACAGCAAGTTAAAAGTATGTCTAGCCAGTATTTGGGGTTACCGGTAGGAGAACCGTCTTGTCTAAGCTTACAGTAAATGTTAACTGACCCATTTAACAAATTGTTTATATAATACAATTAATATACAATAAAATGCAATACTTTAATATAAAGTAATAATAAAATTACATAAAATATGAAGTTATACTACTAGCCACTAGTTAACTTCAGGTTAGGCGTGTGTGTCCGATGAAACCGTCTCACATTAAAGTTAAGGAACAGAATTGGACCACTAAGGGGAGCCCCAAGAATGAAAATTCTTTAATTATATTTTCACCTTCATCCCTTTAAATCCCTTTGAAGCAAAGTCTCTTTTAATTGTGTGGTGTTTGATATGTGATAAATCTATAGTGTCTATTTTTTTGCCTGTTCTCCTTCATCTGAAGGCTCATTCCATTGCTCAGAGTCAGAGTCCTGGGGGTCTAGAGGAGGCCCACACCGCTCACAGTTTGGCACTGGCTTACTCCTCCACTTCAGAGCCTCAACATAACGGTGACGGCTATTACTATATGTTTTGTGTCTCTGTGTGAAAATAATGTGAAAGGACAATGTGAAAGATTGTGACTATGTTCTTCTATGTGTGATTGAAAAGATTCAGCAGCACAGTATTTTGAGGAAAGCATAAGCGTTTACAAGAGTGCACTAGGCCCACGGGATGGGCTCACCTTATCGGTCCAAGATGACTACAGTCACTTCCTCTTACTCACCGGACAGCAGGAGGTCGGTTTTGAAAAAACAACTGGAAGTGGTGTACACAGATTCATATTTTGATACTAGACTAATGCTTATTATATTGATGACATGTAGTGAAAACAGCCATTTTTAATTTGTCAGATAACAACTTCATATTTGTTATGTTGAGAACATTTTTGTATAAGTTATGTGTGTTTCGGTTTCTCAGAAAAGTGCTCAGATCCAAAGAGAGTCTTTAGCTCTTAAAAAGAGCACCTTTGGTGAACTGAGCGCAGAGATGACAGAAGCACTGCAGTTGATTGGTGGAGTGGAGATGACACAGGGCCAGATGAGACAAGCCCACAGGACCCTCAGAAAGGTGATTTAGAAATAACACACATGCTAGGTTGAGGACTCACTTGTTTTTTAGTGTACATCTTTCTTTCTTTATATACAATCACAGAACTGGTCGTTTTCATTGTGACGTCACACAAAGTTGCACCAAAAGATATTGGAACAGCTATTTAGACCAAGGTCTTAGGACATTTGTCCACAGAGCTGTTCTCATATCTTGGAGTGGAGAATCCCAGATATTTCCCTCGAGAGGAATGCTTTTCCTCATGAAATGTCTCAAGGAATTTGATTGTGTACTCAGTCCTTCTTCATGCTGGCAGACATTTTGACGGCTGTTGGAGATTGCCGAGTTCATCAGATAATATGGCACTGAATCTAATGTAAAACACAAATCCACTAGACTTAAAGTCTCTGAATAAACCGAAAGGAGCAGTTTACCCCAAATAATAACATTTTTGTCATCATTTATTTACTCACCTTCAAATCGTAACAAATCTGTATAAATTTGTGCTTATGAACACAGAGAAAGACATTTGAAAAAATGCTTGTGACCAAACAGTTTTGGCCAATATTCTACCATAGTTGAAAAAAATACAACATTAGTCAAAAGTGCCCCAGAACGATTTGCTTTACTAAATTGTACAAAATATCTTCTAACAGAACCAACAAATTGATAAAGATTTTTTTTACAACGGTAGTCCATGAAAGCTAAGGACTGTTTGGTTACAAGCATTCTTCCAGATATCTTTCTCTGTGTTCATCAGAACAAAGACATTTATACAGATTTGGAACAACTTGAGGGTGAGGAAATGATGACAGAATTTTTATTTTTGGGTGAACTGGTCCTTTAACAGTGGAATAGACATGGACCCTATGATAGTGTTGAAATTTCTTTTAGTTCAGACAAATTTGAGCGCTATTTAAAGTGTGCAATTTCTGCACTTCCAATCAATTTGTTTGTTAGAAAGGTCTGACTGGAGTCACTATAACAACATCAGCTCAACCAATGTTGTTAGAGCTGCTAACCGCATATAAACATTAAAGTATAAATCCTGATTAAATTTAGGCTGGACAATAATATTCTTGCACAGGCCAATCCTCCCTTAATATAGTGTGTCCTTCAGGAGTCATGCCACACCCTAGTTCTCAATTTGATTTATCTACATCAGAGTCATTGTTGCTGTAGCAAATAATTAGTAAACAAAACGCAAACACTAATCTTGATCTGATGCATAAAGATGATAAATTCTGATCCTTTTTATTCCAGGATAAATGGTCAAATATGGAGTATTTCCTAAATGTGCTCATAGCGTTTTTATTCCCACAAAGCTAACTAAAATGGGAAAGTGTGACATTTTTTATCTATTGAAACATGTACCCACTTGTCTATAAGTAAACACTGTTGCTACGTGTCTTTGTTGTGTGGAGGGTCTGTGTGAGTCAGTGGTCCCGGGCTCTGCATCTCCTCAGGCTCATAACCTTTCTCTGTTACCTCTGACAGATAGGAGGAGCTCATGTCATGTTCTTTCTGCTGAAATCACGACAGCAGCTGCAGTCCAGAGCAACACATCCCCAGTTTAGACCCCACTTTGGCTCAAAGCCAATGGTTTGCATTTAAAACACAGAGAGGCGTTTATTTTCCTTACTTCTTATGTTTTTAAGAAAGCAAATGTTTCAATGCACCTATGAAGACAAACGTTCTTCATAACAGACTTGCACCCACACACATTTTTGAGAGGCGGCGTGATTGTTTTGCTTCACTCGGGCCTCTATGACATCACTAGTGCCAATGATGGAAAGTGCTGAAAACATCAACTGAAACTTTTCAAACATCAAGGAAACTTTGAACTGTTATTTTCCTGTGTTTTTATGAAAGCGCTGCTGTCATGTTGTAATTCTGAGTGTGTTTTTCCACCGTTGCTGTTTTGAGAATGTTCTCGAGTGAATGAGAGGGAGTTTATTTGAGGCTGATCTGTAATACAGTATGTGTGTGCCAAATGCACTCCGCCTCTCTACTATGTCTGGGAAATCAGAGTCAAGATGTCCACAACGCCGTGCATTAACAGTTGCATAACCTTTAGTAAATGCTTTTTGTGAAATATATTGTCTTTAAATTCAACGTGAATATTTCCTCTGGGAAAATGTATATACATAGGAAAAAGTTAAAGCTCCCTTTTTTGTGCTTTCTTGGTGATCAAATGATCAAGACTAGTCATTAAATGTCAAATTGATATTAATAATAATTTTCAATTCTGTGAACATTATAGATGAACACAGTGCCTCTCTAAGCGTTATCACACAAGTCCCAAATAGCAAAGATAATTAAATTAAATAGGATATTATTATTGTTATTACATAATTCATAAGCTTTGATTTAACATTGTTGTTGGTCACATTGTTTATGACACCGCAACTGTTTAAAATCCCTTGTGGGCCAGAATTCACAACCATTTTCTTCAAACAACATTATCGTTCTCAATCTCTTTCAGTGTTTGGATATTCAGATCATGCTGTACGGTCCTCAGCACAAAAAAACCAAAGCTACACAAAGAACTGTGGACATGCTGTTTCAGTGAGTCTTCTGCCAAATGAGGAGTACAAATTTCACTGAAAGTGCTGCTGTAATACTATGTATTCAGAGCAATACATTAACATTTAACTCTTATAGGAAGTAGCATATTAGTGAATATTGATTAAGGACTACTAATATTTATAGATGCCCTATGTTGTGATGTTTTTTCTTCTTTTAGGTCCCCAGAGGTTCATGGTAGCCGTAAGACCGAAAGTCAACTTGAAACAAGACCTCCGTTCTGTGCGGTGGTCTCATCTCCAACTGAACTGAAATCAAGTATCTCAAACTTGTAAGAGCACTGCGCGCCAGGCCTATCTCATAAAAGTGGCTTGGACTGTCAGGAATGTTTGACCTCATCCTATTTTACCAAGGGTGAAGATAAAACAAGGCAATATTTCACAGCAGACAAGCTTCAAGCTTTAATCTCGGTTGCCAGGCATCTGAGTGTACTTCTGAAGAACAAGAACTGGGAACAGTCCAACAGTGACCACATACACTTTCGGGGTTGTGATAAAGAAGATCTGCTGTTGTTTGTGTATCTTTTAACAGAATTGAACGGGACTCTTTAACACTGTCTGTAAGAATTTGTTTATTTAGTTGTAAATCAGTCTTTAGACAGCTGAGCAGACCTTATCTTAAGAGTAAAACAGCATACAAAACATCCCTTTTGCGATTGTGGTCTGTCAAAGCAAAACAGTCATTGCTATGATCGTGCATGTTGAACAGCATACAGTAAATCTGTTAGGACAGCATACATGCACATACACAGTGTTCACACAGTCGTACAACCCGACATATATTTAAAGATATTTGGTGCTGAAAGACATCTCACTCAAAGCTAAAATATTTATGGATGAGGAAGCATAACTATCATCTATTCATAATATCCATATTTTCTACCATTTGTATGTTAACATATTCTCTTTCTGATGGATCCTGTAGATTTGAATAAAGCTTTATGAAGATGTGAAAAGGATACTTGAAAATAAATGCTTGAAAACGAATTAAATGAAATTAAATGATAGTGACAAGCACATACCTTCTCATTCTATTACATCATATACCCACCACACATACATTTACAGTATGCCCAACCATTATTACCATCACATGAACATGAATGTAAATATCTTTGATATCAATCTAAAGATAAAACAAAATGTATGAAGGTATTACAAAAATAGATTAAATGGTTTTTACAGCTTTAGTCTAAAGCCGCTACACTGCTTTACTGTGAGGTGTGTATAAAAGGTTTTAAGACAGAGTATGAATTCTAAAAATAGCCACTCATTAGACATGCTCCTTTAATGGAGGTGAATCCTCATTCTGAGTAATAGGCTGTGACACAGACTTAACAGCACTTCACTAGCTATTCCTGAAGCACTTACACACTTCTGTGTAAGCTGCCTTGCACTTATTTCCAATGTGAGGTTTCTACAATTACTCTCCTGTTCTCTTCCTCCCTTTTTGTCTCTCTGTACGTAACCAGAGCGATGAGAAATGTGTCGTCCTGCAAGAGAACTGCTAGATTAGTCATTGCTGGTCTAATGTCATTTAAGGATTAAGAGATCTCCGGGAGACGGGAAGGACAGTATGGAATTTCCCAGCCTGAGAAGAGCTGCACACTGTGACTGGGGCTAAACGTAGATCCCACTTCACACATTTTATGTGTTGCCACAAATATTTGCTACTAAAATATCTTAAAGGGATAGTTCACCCAAATAAAAAGAAAATTCTGTCATCATTTGCTCACCCTCTTGTCATTTCAAACCTGAATGGCTTTCTCCTGCAGAACACGAAAGAAGATATCTGAAGAAGTTGGTAACCGAACAGCGCCGGCACCCAATTCACAAAACCAATGCAAGTGAATGAGCGCCAGTTACCAACGTTCTTTAAATGATCTTTTGTGTTTTTTGTGGAAAAAAAGTAAGTGATACAGGTTTGAAATGACAATAAGATGATCAAACTGTGACATAATTTTCATTTTGAGTTAACTGTCACTTTAAGATCTTTGCCACAAAGTGGTTTTGTACTGTTCCTTGAAACGTACAATGCTTGTTTTGTCAGTGTCACAGATACTTCTTACTTTCATATTTTTGTAAGATGATGAAATGACATTCATTGAAAAAATGTCTATCTGTTTCTAACCTTATGTACTTCAAGCAAGCCTGCTGCATATAATTGAAGCTAAATAAACATTCCAGGTAGTTTAAAAATATATATATAGTCAAGGTTATACCAAAGTACTTGCCCTTTGTCATACTATATATAACAGAAAATAAGAGAATTGTGGATTTTTGATTCGTGTCAACCACATCCTGTTACTTTTGTCCACATTTTGTTTCTTCTTTATAATTGGCATTGATATTTTAATTCGTAACATATTTGCGAATGTTCCTCCCATCAGCTTAGTCATCTTTGGGACTTTCGAGATAAACAGTTGCGATTCTTTTCTCGTGGCAGACCTTCAAATGGGGGTCAATCATCTGGGTCTGCAGAAACTCTGATGTTCCTCTTTGCGATTGAGCTTCACTGACTCCTCCACTTGCCGATGCTGAAGAGCCGTTGTTCACATCCATCTTAAAAGTGAAGGATCTCTCAGTAGGACCCAGCTTGATGTGTTTCTCTGTTTTGCTGACCTCATCAGTTGGACTCCAGGATCTGATCTCTTCTTCGCTTGTCATCAACGGCATTCCCTCTGTTTGAATCTCCTCTCGGGACACTTTCATAGTGTATCCCTTTCCGGCTCCAGTGCTCAGGGCCTGCTGGAGACTTGGGTGTGCGGAGCTCAGCGCTGCCATTATCTGATCTTCAGATGGATCTTCTTGTTCCTCGAGCAGCCCGGACTCCTCCAGCGTCTGAGAAACGTTAAGCTCTGCCACAATGGTCATGGTTCCATTGTTCGTAATGTCCACGGAGACGTTTTCAGGCGTCTCTCTTCCTTTTGTGAAAAATGCAAGTTCTTCCTTTAAGGCTCCAGAAACAGTCTCTTGGATTTGTTCTATAGCTCCTCGAAGCTGTTGTTCTGGACTTAATGATTCCTCTCTTAGGATCCCCACAATGGATTGTTGCAGTGTTGGAGAGACATGCACCTCCTCCTCGATGCATTCGGGGATGCTAAATGAGTGGTCGTCGTACTCAGGCGAATCTCTGTAACTGTGGCCCTCAGCTGTGGGCATCTTGAGCTCCTCTTCCTGATAATATCTCTCATCGGATAGATCATCCACGACGCCATAATGAGAATAAGACATAAACCTCCCCCCCTCATCTGATTCAGACATATTGTCCTCAGGTGTGGACACAAAGTATTCTTGCGACTCTTGACCGTGGGAGAAATACGGTAAAGTTTCCTCTCTGGTTACTTCTTGAACCTTCACAGAGCTGTTCTCGACTTTCATCTCAGGTTTTTCCCCATGAGGCTTTGTGTCACTTTCCAGCTCCTCGATTTGGAAGAACATTGAAGAAGGTTTGATCTTTGGTTTAGATTTCATCTCCATAGTCTCCCCTATTTCAATTTCACCCTCATCACTCTCAGACTCGACCGGTTCTTCTATTATCTCCACATTCACAGTCCTGTTTTCCATACTCTCTCCTTCAAGACCAAGACTCAGCAGGTTCTGGATCATGTTTCCCGTTGGGGTTCCTTTAATGTTCTCCAGGGTGATTTTCTTGACTCCCTTGCTGAGGAATTCCTCTAGGGCTGAATCTTCCTCCAGGTCTAGCTCCTCCTCCACTTTAGATTGCAAGACAATCTGAGTTTTGGTGGTTCCATCCTCTTGCTCAGTTTTCTCCACATGGTATGTGATTCTGGAGTCAGGGGATGAGCAAACCTTAGGATCCAAACCAGCAGGTTTCATCACCTGCTGAATTATATCTTCCATGGAAACTGCATCTAATACTTTTTCCTTACCTACAAATACCTTAGGCTCTACATTTTCAGACTCTCTCTCATCTTTACCTTTGAATTCTTTCATTTGGATGTGATGTGTTTCTTCTTTCACAGTTGCTTTGGCTCTGTCTGTTTCTCTAACATCTCTCTGTTGGCCTTTCAAATCTTTCTCATCTTTACCTATTGACTCTTTTACTTTGACATGCTGGTTTTCTTCCTTCGTTGTTGTCTTTGTTTGGTATGTATCTTGTCTGGACTCCATTCTCTTCGGTTCTTTCTGGTGGCTTTCTTCAACGGTGTCTTCTCTCTTGCTTATGGTAGGTGATACCACTTTCAGTGGCTTCGGTTGTGCGGTTTGTAAAGCAGGAGAGCTCGACGTATTTCCAATTCTGGGCAGTGAGTGATCAGCTAGGCTTTTTGAAGAAAGCTGTGAAACCTCCTTTCTCTTAATTCCGACATCTATTTCTCTCTTTGTAGCAAGAGAAGAGACATTAGGTTTTGCAGCTGCCTGCGCTGCTTTGGTAAAAGCAATCATGTCTCTTCTTGATACTGGACTTTGCTGGGCACGATTTGATATAGAGATGGGGACTATCCTGGAGGGCACTTGAGAATGAAACTGACTTGAAACAGCTGAAGTTCTCATGCTGGAATTTGGCTCCATGTATTTAACATCATATCCTGCAAACTGTTTTCTTGAATTGAGCAAACTTGCTGGCATAGTGGATACTCTTGGAGTATAGGGATGGGGTGGCATTTTTATATCTAGATAGACAACATACTGTTACGTTAAAAAGATCAAAAATAGTCACTGGAAATGTAAATAATTACACTGTTTAAATTGGGTTTTATTATTGAAATTGTAGCTTGTACCTATTGTTCTTTCTCTTGAGTGCTGACTGGACCACATCTGAGCGTGTCTTCCTTCTTCTTCTAAAAGTGCCCTGAAAAACATGCCAATTACAAAATGTGAAAGTCACAACTATACACATCAAAAGGTCAATCTAAAGAACAGCGTAAGCATAGGGGCAAGTTGTCACCTCTTTTGAGAGTTCTGACCACCCTCATGCTCAGACATCACCGAGCAAAATCTCACTCAAGCAAATACCCTACCAAGCAGAAACAAATACCCCTTCTGCTTGTCCTAAGCAGAAACAAAGTGAAGGTCACAAAGCACAGCGTCTTATTTCCATCATTGTGTGTAGTAAGTTATGTGAGTCACACGCTTTGAACCTACCTTTGCAAGGATATTATAAAGAAAAAGTGGTGGAAAACAAAAGATAAGCTGAGCTTCTGGAGCTATAGTTCAGTATTCCTTTGCAAGTTCCCTGTGATTCCTCTGAACGACTGCACTAAAAATAACAGTCACAATGTACCCGTCTGTTTTCATTACGGCTTAGAATGTGCTGCAGTTTTAAACAGACGAATGGAAAGACAGCGTGTCTCAGAAGATCTTCCAAGCATTTTAAACAACACACTAAGCAGACCGAACATCTGCAGACAAAAGAGTCTAATAATAATAAATAACGGTTGGCATATGGCCAGAGAAATGAGTCCTGAATATATTTTCATGTAAAATATATGTTTAGATATTTCATGATGCTAGCTGCAATGATGGATCTTCCGCATACATTGTATGCTGAGACACTCTATTTGATCTGTTTTAAAAAAGTAAAATAGCCACCAAAATCATTTTGATGTATAAATGGAATGGCAAACTAGAAACAATTTGTTGTACACAAAAATATTTCACCTTTTAACTTCTATATTACATACATACATATACTTACATATATTTTTGTATGTGCATTTATTGAATATCTCTGAGTGCATGAATTGTTTATAGATGAGGATTTATGATAAATCTGCTTGCTTCTTCATATGTACAGTGACTGGGTCATAAAAACAAGAGGGTTTACCAAGGGAGGAGGGGTGGTACTATAATTGGACTTACCAAGGGGTGGGTTGGTTGTTTTGTTGCTGGAGTAACTAAAAATACATTTCAACATCTGCAGGGCTCATGGTCTGTAAACGTACTCTTGAGACAAATATTACTTTGAATGGAGAACAGTTTAGTTTATCAGAACTATTTTCGACCCATACATGTAAATAGGTTGTTTGTTGCTGCTGTAACTTTAAAACTTCCATACAAACCCCCTCCGATACTTAAAACATGATATACGTCATTTCCTTCGCCCCATAAGCATTACATGTATATGCAACCTGTCTTTCCTCCTCTTTAAACAACTGTCTCATATCAAAACAGCACTGCTCAGTGTTTCATATTTTTAGACCGTTTTTTAGGTTTATTTATAATAAATGGGATTTTCATTTCTCATGATGATCCTGGCAAGACCTGTTTAGACGTTTGCATTTTGTAATATAAATACTGCAAAAAATATTTTATCTATCTTTCCCAACACAATGTAAAGTTTCTCCTCTGCATTATATTTAAGATTTTCTGAACTTTGAAATGTACTGTAAATGTTAGACATCATAATACTTTTCAAGGACTTGCAGACATCCCACACTGCTTCTATAGACTGGAGACATCATATCAGCCCAAAGTCTATGAAGCAGAACTAATTTTACTATTAATATTTAATGTCATAAAAGGATTTGGGAGATAAGAGCTTCACTTTAAGAGCCAACAAAAGGTCATTTCTCCCTGTGCTTGAACTGGCATCAAACCAAAGGCAGTATTTCTCTCACATGAGTATGAGGGAACTGTCAAACGGTGCAGACATGAAATATAAGTTCTATCAGAAGGTCTCGGGGACGAATGAACAGATTTAATTTAGACATGCGATTAGCCACCGCGCGGGACATGAACCCTCCAAATTGATATTGCCAGTGTCATTTGAGTTGAAGGAATACCAGAGCACTTTTTAGAGATAAACTCTATTTCAGTATTTTGTCTATAAAAAAATCGTAGCTTCGTATATTGTGCACCTATGCATTGTTGTTCTTTTTTTGCATAAATTGCTTCTATTGTTTTCACCTACTTTGTAGGTCTGAAGCGTCTGCTAAATGACTAAATGTAAATGTATACAACGTGTCTACCTGTACGCAGCCACTTCCAGAGCGAGACCCATCTTGACCTGTAAGAGATCCTGATGGTCCTTTAGCTTCTCTGATATAGTGTTGGAGAGCAGTCTGCGCTCATACTCCAGATCCTCAATAATACCCTGTATGACAGAAAGAAAACGGTTCAATATTAGATCAAATCAAATAAATCAATCAACTAGAAATGTGATATTAAGCTAAAAAATGTAATGCTTTTGTTCTGAAAACATTTTGGAATAAATGTTAAATATAGATTTATCTGGAAAGTGATTAGAAAGCCAATAGTTTGGAGATAACTGTTATCTTAAAAAGTAAAATGAAATGATTGTATACATTTTTATCTTTACAAATTAGTTTAATAGCCGAATATACCTTTAAACTATAAAAGCTATTTTTATCTCATATTTTTCTCCTTCAGAAGGGTGTTCACTTTCATCTCATTGATTCAAAGTATATTTAAAGTATATTTATGGTGCTTCTGTTTCTGGGATGCACCTGTTTAAAGGCTCTTGCAACATCATTCCCTGTTGAAACCTTATTATTTATTTAAAGGCACAGGCGTTTAGAATAAAACAATATTATTAGTCAACGAAAGCAATGTGGACCGATCAGATACAAATAACCATCTTTTAAATATCAACACTTTTTCCACTTAAAGCACTTTTTTCCATTACACAGAACGATGTCACAAACCCCATCGCTTCTGGTGGGCACTTAAAATGTCAACCCCTTAAAATATATCTACATTAGTTTATGGGATGTAAAATATTTTTGCCTAAATAAATTTGTCAAAGTGATCTATTGAACCCAGACCAACCAGTCTGTTTACTAAGCACATTTATAGGGCATCCTATTGGCTAAGAGACTGAACAGTACATTTGGCATGCAATAAGTTGATTAGTGTAAATGCAGTCATACGTTAAGTCTGACATTCTCCATAAAGCTTATTCAATTTCATCCACAACATTTTAGTGATGCTTGCTTCAATAACTGCGCATCTGTCATGCTCCCCAGAGAAAAGCAATCATGGGATGAAAAGCATTAATGCCCAATTTATCTAAAGCACATTGAGCTGGTGATGGTAAACATGGATATTGGCAGTGTTGATGCACTCCTCATTTGAGCTCCTAAGGGGCCATTTTAAGAACAGGTGCTAAATTGGACAATGTTATATATAAAGTTGATGATTGGCTTGGATGAATGTGTGTGTGTGTGTGTGTGTGTGTGTTTTCTTATCCCTTTATACAAACTATGAACTTTATGATAAGATTCCAATCTTCCTTTCAGTGGGTGTGGCACCCTCATTTTTGAGAAGGAAGGATGCTAGAGGATTTCATCAATAAAGCCCCTTTAATTTGTTAAATCGCCTCGACCCACCTGATACTGATTGACTTCAGCTCTGAATTGTTCTTGCGTGTTCATGAGCTTCTCCTCAAGGTGCAGCTGCACTTGCGTCTGGTTCTTGATCTCTTCGCGCAGCCTATTAAACTGCGCAGCGTGTTCCTTCTTCTCCCGCTGAATGTCCTGCAGCATCGCCTGATCGGCTTTAATAGACTCCTCGATCTCGTTCACCTGTAACCGATACATGTCCAAGGTCTCCTGACAGCTCTCGGTAAAGTTAGCAGCATAGTGCTGCATCTCTTCCATCGTAACCGGAGGAGCGTGATACGTTTGCGTGACTACGCGCACGGCCCGGGAGCGCACCTGATCCCGTAGATGGTTCACTTCTGTCCTGTGGGCACCTTCCAAAAACTTGTACTCGTTTTCGAGCTGAATGAGCCGATCCTCCAGCCCGACGTTTGTCTGAAGAGAGTGGTGGAGCTCCCTCTCCCACACTTTAACGTCGGTATCGATGCTTTTGCTCACCGCAGCCTCATCCGAGCGCATCGCCTGAAGCATCTGGAGTTCACTGCGCAGTTTCTCTCGCTCCATCTCCGCTCTGCATTTCTCAAAGGACAGGCGCTCCATCAGTCTTCTCATGTCCCGTAACTCTGACATGTGTTTGTTGTCCCATTCTCCAGAGCGGTTTTGTCGGATTGAATTGATTTCGCTCGTCAAACAGGCGTTTTCTTGCTCCAACTGTTTTGATCGAAGTAAGTACTGGCTGAGTCTTTGGTTGAGCTCTTGGAGTTGAAGCTTCTCGCTCTCGAACGGCTCCATCGCTCGGAACATCTTTTCTTTGCTATTTTGGTATTTTTGTCAAGCTTAAAAGCGTTATGTTAGATATAACTCGAATAGTTTTCGTTGTCATCAGTGTTTGTGCGTGCGTCGGTGTGCCGCGCTGGGACGGATTTCAGTGGGGCGGAGGAGGAGACGGGAACAAGTGCAGAGTAGAGCTCCCCTGTCCCGTTAGCGAATTTACGGATCCTACTATGGCGCCTTGCTTATGAATATTAATCACGTAACCCAGCAGTGCTAAATGATTGGCTACAACTGGCGAGATAGTTGAATATTAATTAGTGAGTTGACGTCATGACGTCAGTTTCACGCTCATGACCGACTCCTTCGCCATGGTAGGATTTAAAATGGGCGTCCTGTTTAGTGAGAGACGGTTAAAGGAGTGCGTCCGGCTCTTTTTGATGCGATATGAGATGGCTCTCCCATGTGGAGGAAATGGACAATGCACTCGCTGTCCTACAGTCTCAATTGCGCAATTAACTTTTATTAAACGTACAGCCAAGCACTTTACGAACAGTTCAAACTACTGTGGTAATAGCAATTTTAGAGTGATTCAATTGGAAACCAGTTTTATAAGATCAAATGGAGGACACTCGTGAAGTGGTTGTTGTGACAGGTGGGTTTATTTTGAGGTTTGTTATACGACTCATTTAGCATCAGAAGTTAGCATGCTGGTTTCAAAATAATAAATGACGTAATGAGCTTTCTGTAGCTCAGTGGTAAGAGCATTGCGTTCACAAGGTTGTGGGTTCGAGACCAGGGGTGCTAAATGAGATGCTATTATTAAAAACGCCCGAATATTTAGTTACTTTCATGACAAGACGTTGTTATTGTATTTCGTTATGCATTCAAGGTTTTGGTCCTTTTAGACAATATGTGGTGAATCCAAGTTGGGAGGCAGCTAAGGTAGAGCATGCCTACTTGTACAACTTCAAAAATCATTTCAATGGTCTGGGTCTTACAGAAAACATGTTTCGTTGTTTTAGGGTCTCAAAATGGTGGGGCTTGGAGTCGGCACGGAGGTTTATATCAAGGAGATTCCTGTCAGTTACTCTAAAAGTCAACAAGTTGTTGATGAAATCTGGCAGATGATGCCAAAGGTAACTTTAACTGCTGAATAACTTTCATCATGACCCAATAAAGAGATTGAAACATGCTTTGTTAACTTTCGTTTGATACAAAAGGACATATATCATTCTTCCTGTGTGGTACAGGTTGTTATCCATTTGGGCATAGCTCCGGGAACCAAAGGGATCACTTTGGAGCAAACAGGAAAGAACCACTGTTACAAGGACATGGATGTGAGTGGTCTTTACCCTGTTCATCACTGCTGCATTAAGGGAGGACCAGAAAAGTTGGACTCCATTATAGACACGAGGTGTCTCAGCAAACAATTAAAACGTATGGGATTTGATGTCATCTACTCCAGGGATGCCGGAAGGTAACCAGTCAAATACTGTGTTTCTGATATCGCTTTCATATTTATCAAGTGTTAAAATCTGTTAGTGACGGTGAGGTCAATTGTTGCAGGTACCTGTGTGATTTTGTGTACTATTATTCATTGTACCACGGGCAGGGAAAGGCTGCTTTGATCCATGTGCCTGCCTCGGGCAGCCTGTCAGGCCTGGTACCACAACTTCAGACCATCATCCAGACTCTTTTATGTCAGATGGACACCGCGGCATAAACAACATTAGGATATGCGGGACACAGAGATATGGAACGTTCTGAAGGGAACTTTCTGCACGAAACATAATGACATGATGCATATTTTACAGCGGAAGGGAAATGAGTGACACTCGAGACAATCTTTCAAACTCATTCATTTTTTAATTCAAAATTTAGGAAAAAAGAAATACATGAAAACTTTTTCAGATATACATTAAGCCGATGGTATGTAAAAAGTTAACCATCTGGAGGTGAGGAGAAAACTGAAATAAAAACCGGAGGCCTTAAGATACACAACTTAAAAGAAGACGAGAGTACCAGCCAAGCCGTTTCACCACCAGTTTCTTCCAAAGCAATGACACAGAGATTTTGTTTTTCCTTTTTTTGTGAAAGGAAAATAAAAAGTGTTATTAAACTCTTCAGTACAGTAGATCAAGGCCCCTTTTGAAATTTGTCGGAATGCCAAGCAAAAACAACAGCGCCTGGGAAATGATATCGGTGAAACCTCAAGCTCATTATTGCGATTAGAATGCATCCATGCATGTTTTCTAAACCTGAGGTTTTGCAGGTTTATGAAGAAATATAATTATAGTTCTTATGATACTCCAGGAAAAGATCCTCAGTCATTTTGCCATCAGGTTTGCCGAAGCCGGCATTGCAACATAATCTATTTCTACTGTAAACTTGTCGTTCTAAAAATTCTAGTCATGTTCTATCTCTCTGTGTCATGACTACCCGTAATCTACTGGACATATAGTGTCCTATGTGTCTGTGTACTGTATGTGTATTTCTGTCGTAGATTGTAACCTACTTGTAACTAAGAAACCTTGGCAGCATTCAATGAAAACTGACATTCACTTTGCAACAGGCCAACGCTTTTGTCCATATTAAGTACAGAAAGGAAAAAGAAACAGAAATAAATAGTGATATCTATTATTTTCCCATTATTAACACATCAAAATCTTAATCACTACATCTATATGTGATACAGTCCCACCCATATACATACGCAACAATACAAGCATAGAATGGTTATTTCAGATTGTTTTGTACCACACAGAATCATATTCTTTTCTAGTAATGTGCCCCACAGCATCCCAAGCATGTCTTTCTTGTTAATGCCCTCATTTACAACCCCTGGAGTTCTTCCAACGAAAAATCCCAAATTTCTTAAGTGCTACGAAACAGAACAGCCAGGGGTTGTAAGTTTGTGGGCTTCTGATCACCGTTTGCCATACGACTCGGAGTCTGAATTCTTATCCCCTTTCCTGTTCAATTGTCTGACCCATCGATTTGGAGAGCAAAAGCATTTAGCTTAGATCCACCACACCCAATGCTATTGGCGAGACTACATGTAGTCTTCATAAAGCAGCATGTTGTCAGCAGCAGTAGAAAAGAGAGACAAAACGACAGCCCTTTCTCTCTTTGCAGAATGTCGATGAATGTAGTGACAACAATTGGCCCGTTCATATGTTACTCTTTAGACATGTGGCATGGACGTTAACAAATCAGTTGGAATGTTTTCCAGGTAGGGTTTATGAACAGGGAAAATTTCCAATGGTTTGTTAGGCGAAAGTTTGACAAAATCCACAATATAGATTTTGATCTCTAGAAGCTTTGGCCAATCGTATGGTTTTACAGCAGACTGCAGAAAAAGGCAACGATGATTGGATTAGAAGAATGTGGCAATATAGTGGTGTTGACCAGCTGTATTTAATCGGTGTCCATTAAAGTCATCCTCAATTTTGCTCTTAGCCTTCACTTGACAGTCTTGAAAAATAGAGACCCAAATTGTGCAAAAGCATGGTGTCTGAAAAGGACGTGCAGAGAAACGGGAGTTATCAGTGCCATGATCTTTGCTAAAGCTTGAAAATAGTATTTACAATAAAAGATTGTGGAAGTGCATGACATGACGTCTGGCTAAATATCTGCATTTAATTGAGTATTTCATCTTTTCTTGAAAACCAAACAAAATCAGCCAATTTAACTATAATGACACTGATATCTTTGTCCAGTCTTGCAGTTTCACTTGTTGAGATCACGGCGCTCTGGAGTCACACAAAGAAATCAAATATAATGCTAAATAATGTTTGCTTGCTTGACTCTTATTTCCAACCAATCCCCTACAACATTACATCTCTAAAATAAAGGCCCTGAATTATATTAACTTGTTTTTTTTTTCTGCATCCTTCTCTTCAAATTTAAAGAGTACAACTTTCACTAAGGTCAAATACATTTGAGGCCAAACTCTCATATCAAGCTGCACAGTCGGGATTCATTTACGCTAGTGACAGAAATTATTATAATATAATAACAATAAGATATGCTCTTTGAAACCTTTATGGATAGTTGGCAATCCAAAGGCATGTTAACTTACACCACGACCTTCTCTCTCGATTCTTGGGAGCTTGTGCTCTGTGGTGCTTAAAGAGACACGACAGAGGATGACGAGGTGCTAAGAAAAGAAGCGAGATGTATTAAATAATTTCATACACTTGCACGTTTAAAATAAAAGAGAATGAGGTAGATAGATGCTGGAGGAAATGAAAAAGAAAGTCCCCCAGTCATGACATCATGGAAAATGCATCTAAAAATTCAAAGTTTATACTAAATAATCAGGGCATCTGTACAGTGACTTTAACTGGTAACACAAAAACAAGAAAATAAATACCCCAGCCGAGGGGAAAATAACCTTCAAAGACAGAAAAAGATGCCCCGGGAAATGATCCCAAACAGACATGGAGAAATCCTTCACAACAACACATTTTAAAGCCAGCTAGCCAAGGAAACCTAATTTTGTCTTTAGCATATCTTGAAGTTTTTGAACTTTATTTGGTTGCAGATGTCATCAGGAAGGTAAGTGCTCATTGCATGCGTTTAGATTGAGGTGGGTTGAATTCACCGTGTCCATAGATGTTTGATGGGGTACTGAAGACCATTTAAGACAACACAATAAGCCCTGTTAGTTGAAATTTTGCTGCATGGATGGTTTACAAAGAAAGTCTATGAGGGTAAATAGTAAATCAAACCTTAGCACATATATACTGTGCAGTTTACGGAGGGAGCTTTGTGCCTGGGTGAACAAGCTCTGAAGAGAATGTTTGGAGAAAAAAACCTCAACATCAACCTGAGATTGAGCAGCACCTTGTGAACAGGTGCAATGGTAGACAACTGTTCCACGGGTGCGTTCGCATGCAGAACTGAAGCATAACTAATAATAATCATAATAGAGAAATGTACAAAAGGCAAGGAACCTGTGGCAATGCAGACAAACTTCCGAAGAGAACGAAGTAAAACTTTGAAAGGCTATTTCTCTTTTTTTGTTTTTTGTTTTTTTGCAAGAAGTGTACAAAGCATAAGAAAATGGACTGTAGTGGAGATATCATAAAATATTAAACCTGAAGGATTTATATATATATATATATATATATATGTCGAACACCCACGAAAGAAAAAACAAAATAGCAGCTTCTTTCTGTACAGACAAAGAGGTGAACATCAGAACTGTAAAAAAGTTATCAAAAGTGACTCAAACCAATATTCGTGTGTAAATGATCTCACGGTCGAACATACAACTGTAAGACCCTTCTCAGAATCATATGAATTGTACAGAGAGACTTATGTCTAGTCTAAAAAATATACCTGCTGTGTACAATGCCTCACTTCAGTCTCGGATGAAGCGCCTGTATCCGATCAGCTTCTGAACTCAATCCCTTATATCTCGGATCCGCCTCTCTACACCTCGCGACTCGAGACCAGGCTCAGCTCACAGATGGTCTGTGCAGCAGGTAACGCCATGCAATCAGAGCCGTATAAAAGAGGGAAAAGAATGAACGAACTCAAGCTGATTGTAAGAGATGAGGCACAAAAATCCCCCACAAAAAACAGCGTGAGAGTTTAGTCCCTTGAAGAGGCTGTGGATGGGGAACTGGGTTACGCGACCATAAATAACTTGTTTGTTTCTTTAAAGATTTGGCAAAAAATTTGGCAGTTTCACAAAAGCCCGCCGGACTTCCTATCAGACACCCTAAGCAGGAGAGTACTGTGACCAATCAGATGGTTCTTGCCCACAATAGCAAACTATCTCAGCTTAGATGGTTTTTGCTCCGATTTGATGGAGAAATGCGATGACAGACACGCAAGCTTGAGCTGAAGAAATGTACTGCGCTGAGAAGGGGAAAGTGTATCTTGTGTAAAAACACACTTGACACACAAACATCCTCAGTGTTCTGGGCTTGCTGGCTAATATGCTTGTCTCTAGTTTCACAATTAACTGGCAGGTTTTCATCCTTTTTAAGATATAAAAACAGGTTCTTTTCACACAAGTGAAAGCCAGGGCTCTCCAGTGTGGATGATTTGTTTTCAAATCTTAAATATTGCAAGAGCATTTGTAGGCTTGTTGTATCACATCCTCCGTCATTTGAAATCATTTCACAAAAAAATGATCTGACTTCCATGAAGGATACGGTCCGGCTCCACGGTCAGCCCTGGGTTTGACTCCTCGTAAACGAAAGGAAACACAAAGACAAAAGGGGCGACGTGTGGGTACCCTGTATGAGGAGCAGAGGGAGATGGAGGGAAACAGGAAGTAAGGATCAGCAGGCCGATGACTGAGGCAGTGGGAGTGGTCGTTCGTTCTTTCGTGCCCCGTTCATGTGTGCATAGGGTTGAGTCTCTTCAAACGCAGGTCCCAACAGCACCACCGGCCCGTTTGCTGTTACCTGTCCTGAGCGCTTCTCTAAGGCCAGGCCGGGAGAGGCTGAAGTGGAGGGGGGTGAGGTGGAGGGGGTCGGGGAAGACCCCATCGGTGTACCAGGCACCGGTTGTGGACTTTGGGTCTGAGCCCCCGTGCTCCCCTGAGAGGAGGGGGCCAGCGTGGAAGCAGGATCCAGAGGAACTTTCTCCATGTTCTCCAACTCCATGTCCAGTTCCTCGGTGTCCGGCGGCTTGTTCTCCTCGCTGTAGAAGAAGCTAACCTCCGGGAATGGCGGCTCCAGCTCCTCTTTTATGCTGTTGATGATCTCCAGAAAAGACGGACGCATCTTGGGGTTGAACTGCCAGCACATTCGCATCAGTTCGAACCTGAAGAGCAGAAGCACAAACACAGAACTAAATTGGAGTTTGATTCTGGTGAACAATATGACCAAATTGACAATTTTCCAAGGATAAGGTGCTTGCTCCGTGATGACATTTTTTCCCATTGCAGTTGACAAATATCACAGGGATCTGAACACAAGGCCTGTCTAGAACTGGGCCTTATAGCATTATAATACCCATGTGGTGTTGAATGTTTTGAAAGTTTTCAACCATCAACAGGTGGCAGTGTTCACTAGGTCACTGAAGTGCTGTTTCACAGAACTTCTGGAACAGTCTGTTGTCCTACACACAGATAAGACTAGTACTGCTCTTCTGAACGTAAATCTGCATTGTGTGGAACAGCTAAGGTTATTCAGAATATTCAAACCAAATCAAAAACTGAGCTAAAAAACCCACAACAAGCACTAGCCCTAGCGGGAGGTCTTGCTCAGACAGTTCAGACATTGTTGCTAAGCTATCAATGTGATGCTCTATAACCATAAAAATACATAGCAAACACAATTCATGCGGTATTGAAATATGTGACCCTGTCTGTGTTTTTTAGGCTAAAAGGCTCCAAGTTTAAATTCTATCCTTTATTTCAATGATTTCAATCTTTTACATGGTATTACTCAATCGACATTAAAGATATCAAGGTTATATGTACACAAAATGTTATTTTGCACAAGATTTTATATTGAAAACAGTAAATCACAAAAACTTTTGCTGGGTTTCGACAGGCAGGTATTAGCATATTGTGTGTTTCCCATCGACATCAGCGCATTTCCTGTGAGGAATACAAGGTTTTGCCTTGATATTTGTTCAGAATGAGGTGGTAAGTGAATAAGGGGCGATTCACATTTTGCGTCTTAAACCGTGCTTTCTCTTGTCAAATGCTCTTTTGAATACTTTTTATTGGCAAGATATTTCCTAAACCCAGTAACAACCATAAAGGGTGAAAAAAAATGCTTTATGACAGAAAATATGGAGATATGAGGTTTCAGAAGGACAGCAGTGATACGAAACTTTAAAATGCTGTAGGATTTAGAACAGAGCTACTATCTATAAAGGTGGAGATGCGGGAACCAAAAACATTGTCAAAAAAATAAATAAAAATAATTGAGCAATTAAATACAATTTAGTCATCATTACACAAAGCAACCGATGCATCCGTGACAGGACTACTGACTCAACAGAAGCAACAAGAATCGCAATTGATAACTTTAAGGACAGAAACTCCTGAAAGTGATCTCAACGGGAAACGTTATGAAACCCCTCTTTGTTTAATACCCTACACACTATTTCTGGATCCTTGCGCTTTAGTCAAGTATTGCTTGAATTCTCATATCATCATACGAACGTGACAGACAGCCTGAGATCATGACGTTCAGCCTATTTTCATGATGAGATACAGATGACAACTTTTGAAAGTCTTTCTCATCTATGTAGCGCTGTGTAGCATATGGTTCTCCCTTTGCAACTCTCATGCAATCAGGACACCCCGTCGTAGCTGCCATGGAAACAGGGGGTTTGTGTTTCCATAACAGTCGAGACGCAGAGACACAGAAAGGGGTCGGGGTAAAAAGGAGGGACAGATCGTTACTGACATCAGCCCAGAAAAGGAAAACGCCACGACCATCGGACTGATGACGCAGATGGATGCACTCAGAAGAAGATGAGAAGATATCGTGGTGCGAGAGGCTCTTCATAAAAGTAGAGTAGCACAGGTCACGGTTACCGAATCGGCCTTCTATGGAGTGCACTTTACCCCCAAAGGAGGAACCTCCTTGACAACATGATGTCACCTGTCTACTTTTAACCCGTGACGCAAATGTCACCAGTCAGGCGTTCTCGCTTGGCCTGACGTGAGCAGAAGCATCTGGTGACATACTATTGACATTTTAGCGTGATATTGCATCCTTAAATAGAAGAGTCAGTGAGAGGACAAAGAGTTAACGTTATAATGGAGAGGGCCAAATGTCTGGCTTCAGACGCAAATGTTCAGAAAGCATTTGGTGTGGCCTCTTTTATACTTTTAGACGACATGTTGTCGAGAAGGTCAAGATACTCACAGCATATCCGGGCAATTGTCCGGTTTGTCCAGAAGTCCTCCTTCCATGACGAAGCGCAGGACCTGCTCATTGGACATTCCCTGGTAGGGCTGCTCGGCCAAAGTGGCGATCTCCCATAAAACCACTCCGAATGACCTGAACAAAGAGGACCTGGTTAAAAGAATAACTCACAAAGGCAGTCATTGCATCCAAATGCAAATCTTTCTAAATGTCACAAAACCCATTTCTCCAATTTCACTAGCAACCTTGCACACGCGGTAACTCAATCCAGTCGGATGAGGACAGAGAGGAAAGGAATGAGGCCATTTAAGGTCAAGAGAAAACAGAAGGGAGGAAACATCGAAGCAATCGCGGTTCTGCAGGGCCTAAAACAACCGGTCAGTAGGTTGTCTGTATGACTAGTTGTCTTATTGTCGCTGTAATGTATTATCAAGGTATTTCTCGGTTACCTGGGTTCTGGGTCGCTCACATAAGAGTCATTTTGTGTTGAATAACAGCTAGACTGGGCGTGACAGACTGGAACAGAAATGCTTTTTTAAGTTGCACTAGTTCTATCTTGACATAGAATCTTAAGAGGGGATGCATAAGCAGAGTATATATGACTTTAATTTGAGTTTCTCAAAGGGACAGTTCACCCAAAAATTCGAAATTCTGTCATCATTTAACCACCCTATAGTTGTTCAAAATCTGTATATATTTCTTTTTTTCTGATGAACACAGAGAAAGATATTTGGAAGAATGCTTGCAACCAAACAAAATATCTCGATACATTTTATTGTTCTGTTGAACACAACAGAAGATATTTTGAAGAATGTAGAAAAGTGGTTCTGGGGCACTTTTGACTATCATTGTAATTTTTCCAACTATGGTTAATGATAACATAATTTTTTTTTTTGAGTGAACTATCCCTTTAAAAGCGGAGAATTTAAAGTAACACTTTACAGCAAGAGTTCATTCGTGAACAGCAGTTAATGGATAAGGTATCATTAACTCTTTCTGAACAGCGTTTTAGAATTTCTTTTTTTTATTAAAACTTTAATACATTCTTCTATAATAACATACAATATATCAAATGCCTACTGTATGACCGCAAAAACAAGATAAGCTGGGAAAACTTGTAATGGTAAAAAATATCGTAATGGCGGAAAAACTGCTAAAGTTAATTGATTTTGGAGAAAAGCTGTTGATGTTTGATATCCATATCTTAACAAACACATCCCTACCCAAAAGAAACACTCCTGCCTTCATAACTCCACCCTCCAAAATGATACGCCCTCATTGCTGATTGGCTACAAACGTTTATGTTAATGATGTTAAGGTATTTGTTTATTTCTCGTATTGACAGAGCTAAGATTAGGTGTAAACAATATTTGTTTGGGTGTTGGTTTCAATTTTCAACAGCGCTTCTCAGAAATGACTTACTCCACCTTTAACTAACAATGATCAACTTATTTACAGTTATGATTTAGGTTAATGTCCATTTATTTATGTACAGTTGTTCATTATTGATGTCTATTTATACTTTAAATAAACTCTTTAAATTAAAATAAATAATATTTACCAAGATTATTAAATAACAATAATATACTGTATGTGTTTATATTCTCCTGATTATTCAAATGCTTTTTCTTCATCCGAAACAACAAATGCTTCTTTGAAAACCATTTATTAGCCAAAACAATGCGCAAAACCACAACATAAGGCGCTGACCTGAACTTTTTCCTTTACTGTGGTGTTTTTGTAAGCCCTGTGTTCCTCATTAATGAAAATGAGTCCATATATTATCCGGCGGCCGGTGAGAAAGCACAGCAGCGTAGCAGAAACTCAACAAACCCCAAATAAAAACCACACAAAGAGCACACTGTTGCCAGTCATTATTCATTAGCTCTCCGAGGACAAATTTTCTACATTGGCCGGGGATCTAACGCGAAGCTCAACACCCTTTAAAACAGGACTATTACAACAGTGACTTGCATCTAATTGGCTGCAACATCTGCGTGTTGAAAGACAAAACCGCATTAGGAGCAGCCCGTTTTTTGGGGTAAGGAAACAAATAAAGACACCTAACGGCGAGGTTTATGAGAGTACGAGACGGGAGGCTCTTTTCATCTCATGGACTTCAAAAACGGCAGATACGAAAGAGGGACGGAGAGGCGGGACCGCGCTGGCACGCCGACCCCATCATTACCAAACATCTGGAGGAGGTTAGGAGAACACAGAGTGACAGAGCCGTGGGATGGTGGAGATTGGGAAACAGCGCTGTTACTCAGTTATACAGAGACGCCGCTGCTGGGACTTAAGCCGTGGTGTGAAGAGACGGTCCGTCTGAGACAGACAGGCAATGTGTTTGGACACGTTTCGACTGGCTGGGGCTGTAAGGATGTCTGGATGTGATGCTTATTCTCCCTTGACACAGAGGATCAGTGGAAAGAGTCATTAGAGTGTGCTCACCAGGATTTCAATGTTCGATCGAATTAAAAAAAGTATTTTTCTGGGGAATGAGGACCTGTTTAGAAGGAAAGCATAAAAAAGTTAAGAGAGGTGGCACTGTTTGGGTCTACTGGTCTCTGATGGAGAAATACGAGCGTTACAGTAGCAACAGGAACAAAAAACTACAAGTCAAACATTTGGACACACTTGACACACTTTGTTATTGTGATCTTAAAAACCTTTTGATCTAAAGGCTAATGCTAACATACTTTTGTAATAGCTAAATTAGTTTTGTAGACAATTACTGTATATTTACAGTGGCAAGAAAAAGCTATGTGAAGCTTTTGGAATTTCACGGTTTTCTGAATAAATTGGTCATAAAATGTGATCTGATCTTCATCTAAGTCATTGGTATTGACAAACATAAGGTGACTAAAATAATAAACAAAGTTTTTTTTATCTTTCATGTCTTTATTGAGAACAACCAAAAAACCTCATAGTACTTGTGGAAAACGTATGTGAACCCTTGAGTTAATGACCTAAAGAAAGCTAATTGGAGTCTTAGCACTGGTTTTAGCACACCTGGAGCCTCGTTAAGATAATAAGTTTGGAGGTGTGGACTACAGCTACTTTGACTGAAAAAAACCCTCAAACTTTTGGAGTTTGCTCTGCACAAGAAGAACACTCTTATGTGAGCCATGCCTCGCCAAAAAAGATTTCAGAGGATCTACGATCAAGAATTGTTGATTTACATAAGGCTGGCAAGGGTAACAAAGTTATTTCAAAGACTTTAGAAATTCACAAGTCTACAGTTAGGCAAACAATCTACAAATGGAGACACTTTGGGACTGCTGCTACTCTACCAAGAAGTGGGCGCCCAGTCAAAATGATACCAAGAGCACAACGAAGACTCATCAATGAGGTAAAGAAACATCCCAGAATGACAGCCAAAGATTTCAAGGCATTGTTGGAACTTGCTAACATATCTGTTCGTGAGTCTACAATACGTAAAACACTGAACAAGCAGGGTATCCACAGCAGGACACCACGAAGGAACCCACTGCTTACTAAAAAGAACATTGCTGCATGCTTGAAGATGCAAAAGAGCACATTGACACTCCGCAGCGGTATTTTTCAAAATGTTTTGTGGACTAATGAAACTAAGATTGAACTATTTGGAAAAACACACAGCACTACATCTGGCGTAGAAAATGCACATCATCATGAAAACATCATCCAAACTGTAAGGTATGGTGGAGGAAACATCATGATTTGGGCCTGCTTTGCTGCATCAGGGCCTGGACAGCTTGGAATCATTGCAGGGAAGATGAATTTCCAAGTATATCAGACAATTCTTCAGGATAATGAATGAATGTCTGTACGTCAGCTAAAACTGTGTAGACAGTGGGTGAAGCAACAGGACAGCGACCCAAAACACCGGAGCAAGTCCACAACAGAATGGTTTCAGAAAAACAAAATCGGCCTTTTGGAATGGCCAAGTCAGAGCCAGACCTCAACCTAATAGAGATGCTATTGATTGACTTGAAGAGGGCCATACACATGAGAAGTTCAAAGAATATGACAGAGCTAAAGCACTACTGCCAGGAAGAATGGGCTAAAATTCCTCCTCAACGATGTGCAGGTCTGACCAACATCAACAGGAAGCGCCTGGTTGAGGTTATTGCTGCCAAGGGGGGGTCAACCAGTTATTAATTCTAAAGGTTCACTTACTTTTTCAAATGCCATTTTGAATGTTGAATAAGTGTGTGAGTATTTTTAGACCCATTTAATTTCTCAATTCCCATTCTATGACAAATGTACTCAGAAAACCATGAAATTCCAAGAGGTTCACGTACTTTTTCTTGCCATTGTATATGTCAGACACAATTATGGACCCCCTTGGCAGGAAAATCAGTCAAAACATGTCCAGCATTTCTTCAATATTTTTTAACAAGCATTTCAGGTGGACAATGAACATTGTTGAGAGAATCTCCAGAGAGTGCACAGAAATATAACTGTGATTATATAATATTTATATAAATATAAAAATGTTACCAGATAATTCTCTTATCGTACCTTAATTTATGTTTTAATCTTTATTATTACCATTTCCACATTTTAAAATGAGTGTGTCCAAATGATAAATAAGTAAATTCACCCATACAAACACAATGAAGGTTGCATGGTGTGTGTGTTCTTGATATATGGTTTATGAACGTGTGCAATGACGTGTGTATAACAACGCAAACATGGTTTACAGGGATACTTCCTGTCTCCTCGTAAACCAAATTGCATCAAAAACACACTAAATGAAGAACTTTTCTGTGATGTACTGTGAACAGAATATACTGTTTGTACAGTATAAAAATCATTATGTCTACGGAGAGTCCTCGTAAAGCACATGTGCAAGTGTGTGTAGAGTCTCCAAGGCCAGACAGCTCATACCAGACATCAGAATTTGTGGTGAAGACGCCATCTTTCAGAGACTCCGGGGACATCCAGCGAACTGGCAGCAGCCCTTTTCCGCCTTTCCGATAGTAATCTGTCTCGTAGATATCTCGTGTCATGCCAAAGTCTAAACAAAGGAAGAAAACCCAGATGACATGAGAAGTGTTTCAAGCTGTGAAAGGTCAGTGACGCCTTTTTCACCGTTCACACTTTCTCAAATGTATATTACAAACAAAAGAGCCGTTCCTAATCGAGTTATAAACTCATTGTATGACTTCGCTGACTTCATGCAGCACATGTAAGGGCCACATAAGTTTTGTGTAACAGTCTTAACAAATTTCTGTACTGTATCATTAATGGATTTTTGCAAAACCAAACAAACTGTGATTGACCGTGTTACATGTCAGTCAGGTGGACCTTTTAGTCTTAATACAGTAGGTGGTTCTTGGTCAGTTTAGGGTCTTAGCTACCCCCTATTCAATCCTTGTTTCAAAGATATGCATAATTCCTTGGCATCCACTATTTCTTTTCTGTTATTACTGGCGAGTAGGGTTGTGATATTCGCAATGAACAAAATCTAAAGATTACCTCCAATTTTAACCGTGAAGTCTTCAGTAACCATGCAGTTTCTGGCAGCCAGATCTCGATGGACAAACTTGTTGGCATTGAGGTATGCCATCCCGTCCGCTATCTCCCCGGCCATCTGAATCATCTTCTTCAGAGGAGGAAGAGCTTGACTACTGGATCCCTGCTGCGTGGCAAGATACGCATACAAATGCTGCATTTAACACCTTTGCTTTTGTTTTGGTCTATCTTAACCCCACCCAAATGAAGTTGATGCCGATAATAAACTAGAAGCATCCGGTTTTGAGTTGATGGCTTGTGCAGGAAAAATGATGTGATGCTTAAATACCTCTTTGGGACGGAGAGAACGCAAGTAGCTCTTCAGGTCGCCCCGGGTCATCAGCTCCATTATTACTAGAGTGGGCTGGCCTTGTGAAACCACACCCAATAGACGCACCTAAACCAATCAGGACACAAAGAATAATCAATAACATCTCTCTAAAAGCTAACAGATTTCATTTTGATATTTCATTTTGAAACAAAAAATACTTTTGGGTTTCCAAAATCATATATTTACAGAATGGTCCTGCAAATCCTTCCTAGCCAGCTAAAAGCACTAGATAAGAATATTTTAAATATCAAATAGCCTGATGCATGAAAGATTTTATTATCCATCGTCTTCGTGTTTCTAAGTGGTTTTAGTGTTTCCAAATGGCTTTTAAATGAGTTAAAATATTCTCAATCTGATCTGAGTCACCCTTTAACCAGCTTAACCAATCTACCAAATTGAGATTCTGCCTTCTTTCTTACCACATGGTGACAGTTGAATTCCTTCATGACGGAGGCTTCATTTAAGAACTCGATGCGTTCACGCATACTTGCAGATTCATTTACGGTCTTAATGGCCACTCTGGTATCAGGTTCATCTTTTACGACGCCCTTTGCAATGCCCTCGTACACCATACCAAAGGAGCCTTGGCCCAGCTCACGACACATGGTGATTTTCTCCCGTGCAACTTCCCATTCATCTGGTACATACACTGAGATAAGGGAAATAAAGCAGGATTAACACATTTGTTTAGATCGTATGATGTAAATGAGCAATGAGACATCATACGGTTTGGCTTAACTCTTGACTTCATGGCTGAAGTGAATTCAGAAAATGATTCCTAATAAAACAAATTGTTAAAGTAAAAATGATTATCAGAAGCGGCAAACTGTGAACGTAGTACAAAATTAGTATTTTTTTTTTAACATCATTATAATTCGAGTTATTTGCGAAGCAGAATTGCAATAAATGTTAAAACAGGATTTTATATGAGATAATATCTTTAATCGAGTTTGGGTTCTTACCCCAATGGCTACTTAATTTTTTTCTTTTTTTTTTCAACGATAAAACTCATTAAATTTAGATTGACTTTTTACTAAAAAAAAAAATGCCAATGGGGCTACAATACAAACTTAATTGATTAAGTCTTAAAATTTGATCTATTTTTAATAGAAAAGTTTGCTTCTGCAGTAACTCTATCACGCTTCACGGATGCTCAGATATATTTCCTGAAAAACAAAACAATAATAATACAAAAAGCCAAGTAACGCCTAAAAGTTTTTAAACACAATACTCACTTTCAAAAGGACTAAAGTACTCAGGATTCACAGAAGCATACAGGACACCATTTCCTAACCTGTCACTATTCCTGCAGGTCAAAAGATGAATTAGAAAACCATAGTTTTAGATGAACACATAATAAATAATTGCATAAAAATAAAAAACATTACCTCTTTTTGGTCACAAAGACGACCACAGCGATCCCTGCCAAAAGCACCACCAGGACTATGGTAGGGATGATAATGGCCAGATAGAAGGCGTTATCATAATTTCCTGTGAGACAGAAGCACAACATGCAAAATTAAGAGCTGTTATGAGGTAACAGACAAATATTCTTCCCCAAACATAAAACCAGAAATATTTCTCCTTTTTTCCCTTACTTTTCGGAGGTGACACATAAAAGGAAACCGGTTCTGTCCATGACCCATTTCCAGCCAGAGAAGTGGCCCTAACCCTAGCTGAATAATTTCCAGAGGCCAGATTGCTCAACTGAGCTCCTCGCTGTACCCGATACTGCTGGCGTGATACACACTCGTGCTTCTCAGGCTGCAACACATACACATAACCGATTTGTGGCTTTGACTGTTGTTTTAACTATTTCATAATGGAATTTGAGTTATTTGTAACACTGACCTCGCTTCCCAGACGGTATTTGATTTCGTACATCAGGATCAGTCCGTTGGGATGATGCGGTTCGGGCCAACGGAGCAGCACGGTTCCCTCTGCCTTTTCATCTCTCTCTTGACTCACGCTGCCGGGAATATCATCCGCCTTGTCTGGTGAAAGACAGAACTGCTCAAGGCCAGTGCTCTCTTACAATAATCTAATACATTTTCAACTTCGATTCTATTTAAGCAGACGTAAACACGAACACGATAACTAATAAAAACTGTGCTTTAGGCACAGTGAAGAACTACAGGAATAATTGGTGTTTCGCTGACACGGTTGAACGCAAATCGGGTTTTGCTAACCTGCCGGTTTGGTTCTAGAGAAGACAAAAGCCGCTGCGCTGCAACGGTGAACCTCGTAGTTACATGCGTGGATGTCGATGCGGTACACGGTGAAGGGCTGCAGATTCGATATCTCCATGAACTCGGTGTGGACCGTGTCCTCGGAGAAAGGGTACTCTCTCTCCTGCAGCTCCGGGTCGGTGATGTTGCTTTCCAGTCCTGTGATATTCCTGCTCGCACCCTGCGCCAGTGTACCATTGGCCACTCCGAACAGATCTCGACGTTTTCTGTCTGGAGGTCTAAGGGACATAAAAATAAGAGATATAAGGGACAAACGGAAGAGAGGTGAGAGGGAAAAGAAGGGGGAAGGAAAACAAATGACAGTGAAAGAGAAGAGAAAGAGGACAGTCAGGGTTTTTATAAGCATACAAGCCAATTACAGTGCACGACTGCTCGACACACGACTTTCTTAAACACTGTTTCACAGAAAAGAAGCTCTTTTAATTCTCTACGTCCTTCTAATAGGTCTCTTAGTAATCGGGAGGCTACTTAAAATACTCTACAACCTACAGAGCACCTTTCTTGTCTCCTAAATCTTATCCATCATTTATCACCCTGAGCGATGGGATCTTTTAAATTCTTATGACTGCAATGTATCCGGCTGGGTTGAGATTGTTCCTTTGTGGAAATTTGCAGTTTTAAAAAGAAATGAGAGCTGACATCCACAAACTATTAACTCTTTCGCTTTGGCCCCGACTCTTCCCTCATACTGTACGTAGACATGTACTCGCAAATCATCTGCAATTTATATTATAAAATGTGCACTTGCAAAGAAAGCAACAAAGACACAGTGAACATCTGCAGATGAGAGAATGAAATGAAAAGGCATATTCGAAACAAATATCGAACATTCATAACAATGATATGACCGATTCTGCCTCTGATGGTGGAGTCAGCGCATGAGACGATTAGCAAACTAAGGGTCAAACCTGCCGCCACTATATACATGCACTCGACAGCAACCACAAGAGCTTACCACACGCCAGCGGACCACATACGAGGGGTCAGAGCCACAGCCTTACCTAGAGCCATTTTTAGGTGACGCGTAACGATTTGCTCGCTCGGGATCTCTGTAAAGATTCAATAGTCAAACTCAGACCCAACAAAAGGATCCACCGCAGATGGGAAAGACAGGACGATTTGAGATTGATGTGGGGAAACCACAGCGTGCCAAAACAAATACAAAGAGGAAGACGGCAACAATGTGTCAAAAAGAAAGACTGATGGACAAAAGTGCAGACAGACAACATTTCCAGCAGTTGTCCCTTGACTTTTAGTGGCAAGATTTGTAATTTTTGTGCCTTTTAAAACATTCTTGAAAATGTATAAAATGTCTATGCATGTACAGCCATAGAAAAAATTAAGAGATCATTTTGAGTCTAAATTAACTATATATATATTCTATTTATTTATTACTATTTATTTATCATTTTTATTTTCTTCTGTGAACTGCTTACAATATTTTCCCCAAATTTCCAACAAAAATATTGTTTAGTTTTGCATTTGTTTGCAGAATATGAAAAGGATCAAAATAACAAAAATTATGCTCTGTATTTCTTCATATCTCAAATATTGCAATGTATTCAAGTTTATGTTCACTTTTAAGCAATACAACAGTAATATTTGTACTTATTTTAGGGAAAGTATAAAAACGACTTTTAATGTGATAACCTGGACTTTTATCACAGTTTTCATGTGTCTTGTCATGCTGTCAGTCTTTCACATTGCTGTTGGATGACTTCATGTCAGTCATGAGGTTTGATTATGTTGAAATACAACAGACACTGGACTAGAATGGCCACAATACATCTAGAAAGGCTGAATGTATGAAAAATCAGAATAGTCTCTTAATTTTTTTCAGCGGCTACTGTATATGTAAATAGGCCCCCTGTTCTCTTCAGTACATTAAACTAACACATGATCTGATTTGAGAATAAAGAAAACATGTTGATCTAAATGGGGACAGATTTGGGTCATCTATACAATATATCCTGTTACGTGTACAATAAAGGCGTATTTTGCTTTGAGGGCATAACAGAGGATGTTTTTACAGTAGCAACCACCGGCACATCATGTCTTCCTTTCCCGGGATACGGGTCTTGCATTCAATAGCATTCCAAACAATTATGAATCATTATAAATGTTTAAACATTCTGGTGCATAATGCTATAAGCTCTTCTAGCCTTCTTCTGCCACTTTCACTTTATCAACATTGAAATGTCAGTTGTATGAGAGACTCATTTGTGTATGCGATTGTCCGTGTGTATGGAAACTTTTAACACATTGCTCTAAGGAAAACAGTCAAATAACAACCACATTCCATGTCACTTCAGATGAATAGCTCTCGAAGACGTACGAATGGGGATTTTGGAAGCAACTCAACACTATTTAAAACTCACCAAGTATGGATTCATATCAGCCTTTAGGCTATTTACTGTAAAAGCTTGAATCACAATGTTACTGGAAGCATCACTGTGATCACTGTAAAGGTTCTGATCTTAAAGAAAACCAGATGTAGAGTTGAAGAAGAAAGTACAGGTCGTACAATTAAATCTGTCAAATAACAAATAAACTTACACATTATACTCTACAGTCTTTTATAAATTCAGTGTAGTCTTATCAAAAATTGCACGTGTTGTGTCAGTTATGCGGAAGGATTTTACATCATTCCATTACAGCTAAAGGTCTTGCGTGTGTAAGGATAAGGCGGGGATGAATTGGCCAGACAAGAGACTATCCTCATCTGACCGTCAGACAACATCAGTACGACCTCATGACCGCCATTTACTGTGATAACTCCCCGTCAAAAGAAAATCCACTTTAACCCAGTCAGACTCACACACAGACAGAGCTTGCCTTTCATCAACCAACGTAAATACAGATCTCAACCTAAACAATCTTGGCATAAATCGCTGATTTAGGAAAAGGCCAGGCTCACTTGAAGCACTCTGCTGAGGGAATCAAAAAGACGTGTAGACTCTTGGGGCCCGAGGGATGATTTCACACCTGCACACCTCTGACAGCCTCCAAAGACATAACAGCAGGTGCGGTTCCAGACCAACATAACAGTGACAACAGGAGCACATCGTGTCCACTTTTCCCAGGCCTGAATGCTTACGTGCAAGAGTGCTATTGATTCATGGGCTACACTTTATGCCCCATAGGGAACTGAAACTCAAGCGCAAACTCAAGAAGGACGTGGGCCTGAGAAAATCTTATCAGGTGTGTGGGAGTTGAAAAAGATCACACCACGCACCCACACCTCTTCCACTCCTCAAAAGGGATATTGCTTTCGAATTCATTAACATTCCAAATAGGTTTGCTGTATATTTCCTGGGAGCCGGACACTCCAAGCAAAACATCGGCAGAGAGGAAGAGAACACTGGATGGAAAAACATATTCATTAAACTCTTGCTCCTCCTCCCTCAAATATCCAGCATCTTTAGACTTTCTCAGACTTGAACCAATTCTTTTTCCTGAAGTCTTGATTGGGTGATGAGATTTTCTCAGTGTGGATGGAGGGCGTGTGATGACAAGAGAATCTAAAAACCTCTCCGAGAACTGATCAATAAGTAGATATAACCACACAACAAAAAACAAGGAAAAAAAGGACCTATTCACCCCAAAAATAAAAGTCTATCTTCATTTACTCTGAATGACAGAACGGTGGCCAGAAGCATTCTTCTGGATATCTTCCTCTGTGTTCATCAAAAAAAAATTCGTACAGAAACTACTTTTAATTTTTAGTTTTTCCTTTAAATTCCTTTAAGGGATTAGAATCGGTTGAGTAAATCATGTAATCCGTTTTTCGATAATGCTAATTCTTGCACCATTTTTGTTCATTGACAGACCTAATTATTTTATTTTATTTTATATGACATTACATTACATTTACATTTAGGCATTTGTCAGACTCTTTTATCCAAAGCGATTTACATTGCTTTATCCTATACATTTTACATAGGAATTTGCAATCCCCTGGGATCGAACCCACAAACTTGCATTGTTAACACAATGCTCTTACCACTGAGCTACAGGAAAGCTACGACAATAAAAATATGACAGTAAAAGTAATTCAGAGCCACTAATTTAGTGTTTCTGTTTCCAGATCAGCAGGTTTTAGGGGCACCATGAGGAGAAACAGAGGACTGTGATGACAAATATCTCACCCAGCTTACAAAACAGCCACAACTTATCAAACCTAAGGAAAATTAAGAATGGGGGGAAAAAGGCAGGCTGTCAGGATCGGGAAGAAAACAGAAGCTATCAATGCTGAAGACAAGAGGCTTTATAAACATCCCTGCTTCTGAGGTAAAACATATTTACATTTACAGAATGACTTTTCCATTGATTTCAGACGCAAAGCCGAGTCGACTGGTGCGCATCACACCATCCCTGAGAGAACCGCAAACCATTACCTTGATGAAAACAGGCTTTCAGAAAAAGCAGCGGTTTGGAAGGGATAAGTGGTAGGAGATGTTTGGCGACATCAGTTTGGGCATCGATACTCATGACGCAACATCCCGCCCCAAAAACACACTTATACACACAATCGCAAACAAACAAAAAGCCAGATTTACATTACTCAAGGCACATGTCCTGATTTAACCCTTCGATGCATGTGTGTCTAAGTAAACGTGAATAGATCCTGTTATTCTCAAGAAGGGCTTCAACAGGAAAACATCCGATGCCACAAGCAAGGTAAACCGATAACACAATGCAGATGTCACTCCCTGTTTCAGGAAACAAAAGACTAACACGGAGCGAGCTCTCAGCCTGCGGCTGCTCTCCAACCTCATTAATCCAATCCCTCTACCACCCGCCTCTGTTTGTGCATCCCAAAATTACAGCCCGCTGACGCCTTAATACACGACTGCCACCGTTGCCTCAGCAACAACGTAGCCCGGCGTTCTAAGAGCCGTACCTTTTCCCTTGCCATCTGATTTCATTCCAGGCTCGGCTGCTGGCACACGCCCTGTCCAAAACCACATGTTCTGATCAGCCCCATGTTGGAATAATTAGGCCGCCGGTCAGAGCCTCCAAAATTCTGGTTTAGATTCAATTAAATAAAGCAGCCTCGAGACTATGACCTCAGCCTCACTTTGATAATCACTCTAAAGGGACACCGAACCAATGAAGTGTTTCAGACCACTGGTGTACAACCTCGGATCCTCGCTACCAAGTGTCGACCCAGCCCTTCTATTATTCTACAGTTTGTCTTGATCTGATCTAAGAGCTGATTCAGACTGTGCTGTGAGTGCATGTGTCATACCGAGGCGTGAAGATGGAGTTGTGAAGGAAGTTCTCGAAGACTTTGCGGTAGGAACGGTCTTCCGCTTCTGCCTGCAAGACCTCCATTGTTTTGGGGCATGGGCAGCACGGGCCCTTCTCCGAGCTGACCGCATCCGATTTGGTTGGCTTTGTGTCTCCCTCCATGTCTGACAAAGCCGTGGCTGAGATGCGGATGGGGATCTTTAGTTCTGAAACATGACACAGTGAAATGAAAAGAATAAGGTAATCGTGTTTTTCTTAGGGCCTGATCAGAACGCATATTTTGCTGTTAGACGCGCCTCTTTTGAATCGTTTTCAGTTGGCAGGGAGCGGTTTAAGCGCCGGACGCCTCACGTTTTTGCTGTGCCTCAAGTTTTTGGCGGAGCACTTTAAGCGCCTGGAGTTGAAAGAAACTGAATTCTGAGCAGAAAAGCGCTTGATGTCATGCAGCTTTTTTAACATTGTCCAATTGAATGACAGGTGAGGCGGGTCTTCTATTTCGTGACAGAAACTTTACATTTGCTTGAAACGTCCGTAGACTGAAATGAAGGAGAAACTTATGTTGGCTGACGAGGGTTAACCGAGGAAGGTCAGAGCAAACGCCCTCTGTGTGAAGCTTTTTTAAGTGTCTGATAATATGACAGTTAACAGCAACTAGCGCTTGCGCTATAATCCTTGACTGACAGGACTGCTGTTTTGTTGGTTACCTAGCAACAAATAAAACGCTTTACGCTGCTCTTTTCAAAGAGTCAACCAAAAGTGCAGAAGAGCTTTTGAACAGAAAAGGCGTGTTCTGTGTGATCGCCTGCTAAATGTGTTTTTTTACAAAAACTGACTGGCTTTTAGCTCTCAGATATTTGTTTATAATGGCCATCAAACCATGCGATGGTCTGTTTTGTCTATCTTTCCATATAATAAAACCAAGCCGAAATTAATATTTCATGGCCCGCTTTCACAGACATGGTTAAGCTTAAAGGCCTGTTTATACCTTTAAAGCCTCCGCTGACCGCGCGCGCAACTCCCCAAACGGACGAGACGTTTATACTTGACGCGTTCGACGTTGAGATATTCTTTGAAACGACAGGGGGCGCATGAACAAAATCGTTCTGTAAATCCGCAGGAAGTAGAAGAATAGTAGGAATTTTACCGGAATTACGTCAGATCATTCAGAATGGGGTCTTGCGAGCAGCTGCTCGACAAGGAAACGTAGGAGATTTTGTGTTGTTGCTACTATCAAAAAAAGGGAGATGGAATGTTCACCCACTGCATGCCACAAAACGTGGAGATGTAGAATACATCGCTCTTGTGAAGCAGATGTATGTATTGTTTGTTGATTTAATAAATTTTTAAATCAAAAACTTTTTGTTCTTTCATTTCTGTGCATAATGCAGACACATTTCTACATATTGTTGGTTAGGGACTGCTAAATGTACATTGCCATAGATTAACCCATTGGATGTCTTTATGTTATATAAAACGAGAAGATATAAGAACAGTTCAAAAGAGCAATGTTTATAAATATTGTTTCAATCTGAATACAATATAAAACAGACACTGATGATTAAAGATGTCTGTACAGGCGTACATGTTCAGCCAAAATCTCTTCGAAGCTTTCATGTTGACTGCGGGAACTGTTCGCTCGAGTCACAAAAAATGTTGTGCACGCCGCCACGCGAAATGAGCTCGCGCTCACCCAAAGCGAACTCCGCGATGACGTCATATTTGGCGCGCGCACCCAGGCGAACTAGCGACTGCGTCGAGTATAACCAGCCCTTAACCCAGTACTATCCCTTAGTTTAATTAAGATGACACTAATATATATGATAGTTCTTGGCAAGTTATATTTGGTTAAGACAGGTCACACAAGCCTGGGACTAGCCTTAAGCCTTCTCTGTGAAACCGGGCCCATGTCTGTTTATTTATGTATTTGATAAGAAGCCGTGTAATATGTAGGTTAATGCAAAGCTGATGAAAAGCAAATTGCATTATTTCATCTCTTTTAATTAAAGAAATTGTTTACTCAAAAACAAACTTTATTCCATAACTTACTCACATTGAGTAATTTTGAAAGATATCGTGTCTCTGAGCAACGCTAGAACCAAAGAGATTCAATGTTGAGACACTTTGAGCCCGTGTGCTGCCATTCATTGTATTGTGTGATCAAACGTAACGTGAACAATCTTGACTAAACATGATCATCGTTTTTACTCGCAAAGATACAGTTTTACTTTAGAAGACATTACTTAACACCTCTGGAATCATTTGCATTACTTTCATAATGTTTTAAAATATGCTTTTCGTATTATTCATATTCAAACAAACCTTTAGAACAATAGTTATGTTGGAAGAGTTCACGATCCTCTGCCTGCTGTTGCCAACGGAGCAGATAGAAGGTTTTGTTTCCGTTGGGAGAAATGGGAGGTGACCATTTCACTACCAGGGATGAAGAGGAGTTGGCATATACACGGGCATCCAGAGGCATTGATGGTGCTGAGAAATAAACATGGAGTCCTTATAAGACTGCACTACTATAGCCGAATTGTTGATCAGTATATTAGCTGACTTAAATCAAATGTCAGAGGGAAATTGGAAGGCGGGTGGTGAAGTCTACCTGATGCCTTGGTGCGGATATAGACCACCTCACTCTTGGCTCCCAGAATGTGCTTGTCCTCCACAACCAGGATGACAGCTTTCACAAATACAGCATACTGTGTCCAGGGCTTTAGTGGGGACAGAAACACCCCCGGGTCTGATTTGTCCGGTGGGAGGTCCACATCCACCATGTTCCAGCTGTTAGAGCCGCATCCGTCTTGTCCATCGAATTCAGTGATGTTTTGGAATGGTCTGTATTAATGTAACAGAGATACTTACAGTATTTAATATTGTTAATAGTAAATATAGTAAAAACAGTAAATATTGAATATTATATATTGAATATAAAAAATACAATTTTGTATATACAAATATGCATGTTGTACAGAGATATGCACATTTTTCATAAGCATCTCTTCGGTTGTATGTGAAAAATATATAGTGGCTGTATCAACATCTGTGTCAATAACATGTTAGTGTCTCTAACAATAAGTGTGATACTTACGCCTCCTTGTAATAGACTATGAAGCTGATGAGGTCTCTGTAGTCTGGCGGTCGATATCGCTCCCAAGTGAGCTTTATCCGAGTACTCTGAGTCTGGTTGGACGTGAACGATAGAATATGGCTCTCACCTAGAAGAGGGGTCAAAAGAGAGATTTCAGTAAAAGCACCCATAAGAGATCTTCACCTGAAATAGGCCTTCGTCATGCCCTTTCCTTCTTTCACAAACTTCTAGGAAGTGGTGTTAGAAAAGGCACTTCTGTTGATTTCTCACATCATTGAGTCAGAGTTCTGTGGAAATCTACAGCCACATTGACTTATTTATTATCAGTGTTCTTCAAAGCACATTCAATCTAAGCAGAAATCTGTTAAAACATAATAAAGTGGGGAAAACTGAACAGCTTAGACAAACGGTATATTAAAAGAACAATATTAATGAATTCTAATTAATGCAATTATTTTTTTATTGAATGAAACGAATCATTCAATTTGTTTGTTATACAGATTACACAAGACATGATATATGTTTTTATACCCAATATAAGGACGTATAATCCTGGTATTATTTTGTGGATAACAGTGGCACAGTATAGGTGGTACAGTACATCATATGATTTAATACTGGGAGCTCACAAATCTAGCAAAAAATCCACGTCGACTCACAGCTTGCTCGCTCTCCATTGCTGCGAATGTCATCCTCTTCCATTTTTCCTTTGACGCCTGTTTTCTCCCACATCTTCCGGATCTCAGATATGCAGAGTTTAGGATTAAAGCGGAAGAACATTTTCCCATTTTTAATGGTCAGATTGTGTTGGGTCCAGTCCCACAGATACTGCAGGTTTTGGTTGTCCATGGCATAGAATGCGTATGACCTTTGGAGAACACAAGCACAAAACAACGTCAAGAAGTAAAAACACAAAAGACATTCCCAAGAACTATTCCTCATATATATATTATTTATCATGTAAGAAGACCTTAACCCGGAGTGGAATGAGAAGAATCTGACCTGGTTGTACACATGACAAATGTGATTTGTGTGGAAAAACAACTGAAGTGTGTGTGCAGATCGCGTTTCATTAAAACACACACAGAGATCAGGGCTCAGAAGAGAGTTAAGATGGCTTCTCCAGCTGCACCCAACTGAGCTCAACTGAAGACCTCAGGAACGTAAAGAATGCCTGCGCTGCTTACAAGCATTCCTCCAGATGAAACTCAACCCTAGCAAGATCGAAACAAGAAGGCCGGAGAACTTCCCACACCCTCCCCCTGCCATCTTTTCTAAAACTCCTGACATCACACTATGATCACACCACAGAATTGAATATTAAACCACTTTCTGCGTATTTGTAAAGTATGTGTATGTATTAGTTGCATCGTCCGGTCAGCAGCTTGTCAAGCAATACGATGCAGAGCCTTCTTCCCTGTACAATCCAGCAATGCTGACGTTTAATTGCTTTCGTTTCTATGGAAACCCTTGAAGAAACGTTTTACAATTAAAGGATTGTGAAGGACAACGAGTCCTACGAGAAACATTTATGCTCTTGTGTTTGTCTCAGACATGCGACTGAAACTGCGCCTTGACTTGGCACAATGAAAGATTTTCCCAGCAACAATAGTTTTTCTCTCTAGGCTGAAAGTAAAAACGTACGTGATGCGACAAAAGAAATTAGAAATAAGACATATGGAGAAGTTTGGTAAATGACCTTGAACTTGAGGGGCCTGTAACTTCACATCGTAACATATCAGAATGACGCCCAACAAACTATGACTCCATCTTTGTATTTTGTTATGAATTTTACCTGATAATAGAAATTAAGCAAAGTCTGTAAATCAAGCTGTTTACGCTGCATTAGTTGCAGGAATTTGTAGATTTGTAAACTTAGGCCATCCACAGACAGGGCCAACTTCTTAAACACATTCCAGGCGCAGTCACACACACACAGACAGACAAGAAACACTAAGACATGTAGCATAAATATTGGACAATATCAATCATTAATCATTAAAAAGATCCTGACGATAGTTAAAGTGTGCACTGTGCAGCTGGTGTTAAGTGCTTAAATTCTTACTGGTCCGTCAGCTCTTCCCCTTCAATGTATTGGAGGCTCTTTAGAAAGGACAGCGAGCCCAGAGTGTGCGAGTGTTTGATCTTTACATATCCAGTAACTTTCTGGATCGACCCCATGAAATTCTCCAGCTCAGATGCAATGTTATCTGGGGAAATAGAGAGAGAGAGACATGATACTAGCGCAACACAAACCAAGTCCAGTAGGACAAACAGTGTCTGCGGTAACTCATCACTTCATCACTGTGTGAGTGATACATGGGCGGCAGCGACTGTTCCGCATCAGACTGTTTAGCGCTTTAGTGGCTCATGAGCCTTATTGTGTGAGTCAAGGAAAATACATGACATTTTATTAAAACACTATAATCATGTCCGACAACATTTCACCATTGAGTATCAGGATAATTGTAATTTTGTTATCGGTTGTTATCTAGTTTGAATTAGATTGTATTTAACATTTTTGGTTTCTATTGTAATTTTAGTTTAATTTGAATGTGATATATGCTTTGTAATTGTTTTATTTGTCAAATGTTTATATTGCTATTTATATAACATATATTATATTTCTAAGATATTTCTAATGTTTATGTAGTTTAAGTTTTTCATAGTATTTTGGCTATAATAAACTATGATAACCACAAGAACCTTGATAAGTATCAGTGACCTTTCCAGTCGTTCATAACGTTTGCGTCTGCAACCATCCATAAGTCTAAATGCAACCGAAAGCAAATGCAGACACCCAAGGACAGAGGTGATCCGCTTGGTTAATTCATCCTGCACCAGCTGCAACTGTCTGACAGAGCGAGGCAAAATTTGAAAGAAATATAAAACAACTGAACATTTTATATGTTTTTGCTTGGTAGAGTACTGTGTGAGCAGCAAAAAGGCCATAGAATAATAATGTGTATAGCTCATAATCTATAGCTTGAATGCACTGAAAGTGGCTTTGAATTAAAGAGTCTGACAAATGGGTAAATGTAAATTGCATCTTTATGACCAGAAAATCATAATTGTAATATTCCCTGATATTTCCAGGTTTTTCCATAGGGTGAAGCAGGGTTACTCAGGTAAGAATCTGTCATTCTTTTCTGTCGTTGCTCTTATCCCTGGGGGTTGTGAGGGAGGATGGAGAGAGAGAGAGGAAACTTACTGCCCCGCCGGATGTTGATGTGCAGGTTGCCTCTGATGACCGTACAGCCTTGCAGGGACTGAGCAGCATCCACAGAGTCAATAGTTTTAGATTCGCAGACCTTATCACACATTCCGTCACATGCGCTGCAAAACATACTGCAGGTGGAGAGAGAGAGAGAGAGAGAGAGTGAGAGAGAGAGAGATAATGTCAAGGACAGTCCACAGCAACAGGCACTCCAAGTAGGCAAATGCCAGTGAATCTTGACTGGATTATTGTGTCTCACCAAAACATTAAGTATATTTAGACTTGTTTTTGACAAACACAAGGTCGCTGCTTTATGAGGTGTTTACGTTTAACAAAGTCCTTGCTTGAACCCTGGGCTTCATGTGAAAGGAGAATCATTAAACAGCACAGAGTCAAAACCAGCTCTTGCCAGTTTAAAATCGTAAATAGACTACGTAACAGGCACGTGAAATGTGACACGGAAAACATAATAAAGTGATAAGTCAACAGTTTCTCTGTTAATATTTCACTACAAAAGTGCCAAAGATAAGTAAAGTTCAGGAAACTTAAATTACAATCTCCTCTAACCAGATTATCACTATCATCAGTTTTTCTCCCATGAAACAGTGCCAGCAGGAAATCAAAGCTGATAAATAAATATTAAACATCATAAAACTTTACGCCTGCCTTTATCAAAGCAATACACTACGAGGGGCTGTGTGTTCAATACAACACACAATAATTTTAGTTTGGTAAGGTATTGGATCTTTCCAATAAATCGGTCATAAAGACTTATGAGGTCTGATTTCATCTTTTGGATCCATCTTGCCACAACTAACATCACTCACTGGACCGTAAGTCATTGCTTACATCATCGAAGACTCGAAACCAAGTGTTAATGTGTAAAACTGATCTTCACAATGTTATCTGGAGGAGATCCTATACCCAGCATACCTCAGAGTCTCATTTCGGGTGAATCCGGGTGGACAATCGGGCATACACTCTCCTTTGTGGATGACGAAGTACACCTCGCTGGGCAGGTGAACTTGAGCACACATCTCCATGGTGATGCAGCGCCAGCCTTCGAACTTGTAGGTGCCGGTTGGGCAGTCCTCAACGCAGCGGCCCTCGTGAAAGTAATGCTGGCAGGCGGCACATGCCATATCGTCATCGGGTCCAGTGCAGCTGCCCAGACACTGGGGGTGACAGCACTCACCCGAATCTGTGCACGCTCTCTTCTCACAATTCTCTGGACACACTGGAGGAGAAACACATGAATATGATGTAGGTTAGTGCCATCGAAAAAGGAAGTCTAAGTTTATTCATGAGGCTATGTGAGGTCCAGAATGTTTAAAAGTGCATCTGTGTATTATTTTAATTCATTTCTGTCTCTGTGTGTGTTCTCGTAAGTAAGAGGGGCGCCAGGTTTAGGATCAGTTTTTAGATCAGTTCATAAAATAAAAGTGTCTGAGGATGGCTATGAATCAGAGCATGGAAAGGACGGAAGCGGGCAGGGCCTGGCGCTGCTGTTTGCCAGCCTGGTTGGTAAACTACAGCTCTGGAATCACTACAGATAAATATTATTACAGTTAGAGACTGTTATGGGAATTTAGGAGGGAAAGAAGGGGTTGAAAAAGGAACAAAGCCAAACTGTCTAGCATGCAAATGAATTGATGTTTGAACTATAAGCTGTGGAAACATTTTTTCAGGCTGCGCCCAATGAGAAGCCACGGCCCTGTGGTGGGCTTTAACAGTGCTGGGTTGTGTCATGAGAAGAACCAGCAATACAGAAGATTTTTCCAACAAGTAACAGCATACTTCCCCTTACAATACAGTAACAATGCACTAAGTCTGGTATAGAAAAACAAGGACGCTGATAGATTTCCAGATGTATTGTACATGACAAACAATTTCTTAACACAAATCCTTGTGATTGCTTTGCCTACATCAATTCTAAACTTCTTCAAATCGTCTCTTTAAACAAAGCCTTTGAACTGTCATTTCATACAAACAAACAGGTGGGTTTGGAGGCGTTCTGTAATCTGGCTTTGACAAACAATTCGGCTGCATTGATGGAATGGATACCGACATCATGATGTATCCTGAAACGAGCAAAGAGATTGGCTTCTGTTAAAAGCGTGAGAAATTACAACTTTTGTGCAGTGTAAAAAGGAAGGGGAGCGTGTTTCAAATTAGCCTTTAAGCAACAAGCCATGTTGAACGCGCTCCGTGTGGGCTAAGTAGAGTCGAGGGATCCTTTCACATTGTTGACAAATGTGGGATCAATAAGATGTGCAATGGAATCACTTGTCTTGAGCCATGGAAAACAGGCTCTGTATGAGCGGAAAAAGGGAAAAATGGAGTCAAACAAATTTGGGTCAGTTTCGTACAATGCTTAATCATATTACCAGGCAATATGGTGGACGACCACGTAAGATCTATTAGACCGACATATGACAGAAATCACACTTGAAGAAAGATTTGATTCATATAAAAAAAATGACCTAATATTAAACTACTCTTCTTATATTAAAAATCCTCTTGCTTCCTTTGTTATTGTTTTCTGTTCCACTTAAATAAAGTTTAACTCAAGTCCAGGAAACATAAACAGTCAGGTCTTGGAAAAGCATACTTGCAGCCACTGTTGAAGAAACTGCTTGGGTGGGTTGTCGCCTGAGGTGGGTCTAACTAGACAGCCAGCGCCATCGGATCAACATGAAGAGGGAGCTAAGCCTCATGGCACAGCACTCCTGGTCGCCCAGCAACAAACTCCTGGCTCTAAGCCTGGTAGGGGCACAGCCAAGAAACATCTACATGGGAATTTTCCTCTTTTATTTACGAGCTCATATCATGCGGTGTGACGTTACTGGGAAAATCAAAGCATTTTGTTTGTTTGCAAAATGAACACTGATCACGGCGCTCGTCGTGACATCAGATTAATGCGAGATGCAATTCAGCCTGTCCGTGTGACGGAAAATATAAATCCCCTCAAACAGCCCTTCAATGGCTAGACCTGGTTCAGGCTAATGACAAGAGTAAAAAAGGATGACAAAGCGCACCTGATGCACCTAAAGGTACAATACAAAACAAGGCGGGAAGATGCAAGGCCCCGTGACAGCTTGGCAACATGCCTAAATGTGCGTTCAGACCGCCGTCGAGAGCGTCAAAGTGGCCGGAAGTCATTCATTTTTTATTAGGCACCGGCGAGCACCTACGCGGCACGTCTTGGCTGTTGAGGGCGTCAAGGAGAGTTGAAATCAGGTCAACTTTATAGTAATGAGCTTTGACGCGGTTCGGGGGCAACCAATTGGAACATAGAAGTCCACCGCTTGAGAGGATTCCAGAGAACGCAGTCCTGAAAAACTTGGTTCCTACCACATTAGTACCCAAGCAAAATAGAGGAGAGGTTGATCATTGCTGTGGCAGGTTTCCCAATCATATACGTCTCGTCCCTGTTTGCGTACAGGGATATAAATATGTGAAAAATGATGCGAGGACCAAGGTGTCTGAGACTGTTTGTGTTCCTGTTGAGTTACTGATGATGTGCATTAACGTTATACATTTTCAGTAAATAAGCAGGAATTTCATGCTAACTTTAGCGCCAGAGCATGCAAAACAGTGTTACAGCTGCAAGATGATATTTTGTTAGCAAATGTGTAGCTACAATACAGTTCCACCAAACTATTTCTTGTGGTCAGTCTGCACATGATCAACAAGCTTGTTTGTTTTGCGGCCCCTTTAAATACAAAATAAGATTTTGATCTACATCAGAGCACCAGCGCGCCCAATACTCTTTCTACAGCGTTGTTGGCAGGGCGGCCAGAGCGTTTTTGATGCTCTCGACGGTGGCGGTCTGAACGCACAGTAAGGCTCCACCGTGCCTCTGTGCACAATCCAGCAAGAACAACAGAGCAAGAACACCACGTCCCTTTGCATCACAAGGACGTTTTTCCTCCCTGTTCGTGTTTGTATTCATACAAAAGCTTCTCAGAGGCACATCACCACTAATTTCATCGTGCCTGTCCTCACCCTCATTTAGTTTCCTATCTGCTTAAAACTAAGTTTCGGAGAGAAGATCCTACAGAGCCAGGACGTGACTTTACGCACTCCCTGCTCTCTACGTTGGAGCAAACATCAGCAGGGACGTAATTGGACTTGGGTGGAAAAGTTTATCCAGCTCCTGCCAGTTGAGATGCTTTGCATTCTTCTGCACATTCTGCCACATCATATGCCACCCTGCTGAAATTCCCAGAACATTCTTTAGTTTAACTCCTTAACTGAATATCAGATAATCTCCTAAAGCAGCAGATTATAAAAAAGCATGTATTTATCTCCACCCAGATTACTAATAAAGCCACTTTCCTTAAAGGGATACTTCGCCCAAAAATACAACTTCAGTCAGCATTTATTAATCTTATGTTGTTGAAAACCTGACTCCTTTTGTGAAACACAAAAGAAGATATTTTGAGAAATGTCTCAGTTGTTTTTGTGTTTATATAATGAAAGTCAGTTCGGTTCAATGTTGTTTGGTTACCAACGTTCTTCAAAATATATTTTGTGTTCTGCATAAGAAAGAAAGGGGTTAAATGAATAAAATAAAATGTAATGTTAATTACAATAAGCTTTTACTATAAATTGTGGTTTAAGACCACAGCATTAGACATAGATTTTATCATACCACACATATATAACAGAGCGTAACATAGAGCTGTAAATGAGAACTGCATTTCCTTAAATAGCCACATGGCCCTTTTATGGCCTATTAATAGCAGCACTTTTCCAGCTCTTATTCCAGTTCTAAATTATATCTCCATAAATATCTGACCACTAGTTCAGAATTGAATTAAGCTAAAGCTTTATAAAGCTAAACCTAAACACAAGGATTTCTAGTCACTAGTCCTCACTTATCCTTTCACATATTCAGCTGTAGTGAGTGGGGGAGAGGAAACCGGAAGTTATTCATTTCTTGGAATGCCACCAAAAGGGGGCACCCCAGGCAAACACACTACAGCTTTCCATATCACATCCAAATATGCCTTCATGAGAAAATATTCCAGACACACATTTCTTTCACTGGAACGGAGTACAATTTGGGCGGAAGAAGGAAAAAATAAAAACAAAAACACCATTTGCAATCGGTAATGACCAAACAAACTTAAGCATTATGCATGTGGTCTTTTATTTATAGTCTGTGCGCCTATTTCCACACTGATGGACTCTACAGTCAGCTATGCCAGGCACGGTGGGTTTCCACTACTTCAAACGGAGGCAGTATTACCTAACAAGGAAGTTTACATAGTTCAACAGACAAGTTCAGAGTACAAAATGTATATACAACCTAAAAACAAGCCAGATACACAGTAATATGCACCTTTCTAGTTTCTAGTCATGTTGAGCGGCCAACTTTTGATGGCCACGTGCATGACGGAACCAAACAGCCACATGCACAGGACCCGTAGCGTGATGGTCCTGATGTGACTAACCCTGTCTGCTCCTTTGAGTAGTCATGAGGGAGACAACTGCTTACTGACCTCTCTGACCAGCTGTGCAGAGAACACACAAACACACACACACACACACACACACACAGGCACACACACTGCACTGAGCTGAACAGCCCAGCCAGTCTGTAAAGCCGACTGGAGACATTGCACATGAGTCACTGGTGTTGTCCAAACCAGAGATGAACAGTATACATTTGTCCCAAAATCTTATTTTTTTTAAACAATAGGACAAAACCCAATATTTTCTGCACTGGCAGTATATAATGTCATGTTAATATTCCCTTACGCACCCACTGACACACTTGCCGCTCCTTAAAGCTCAACTCAGCGGGTCTATGTAAAGAATAACTAGAATGTTCAAAACAGGGAGTAGAATAATCCTCTTGGGCTTTACTCCAACCACAAAAACACATTTTTGGGGTCCTGGTCAAGGAATAAAATACTGGGCATGGCACCTAGATGTAAGCAAGATATTCTGCCTTGAAACTACAAAATATTGCTTCATGGGTGCATGCAGTGTTTGTTTTGTTTAATCAATTCAAGGCAGTATTTTTGTCATTAATGCATGATGTGCTGTTTGGCTTGAGTGCCTCAGTAGTGTTCCCTGAAGCTAAAAACCACGACGCAACGTACTGCGTCGAATACTCTTGTGCGTCACGCTGCAATGGCAAATGAGCATGCGGAGGGAAAAAAAGGCAAACCCGTGTTGATTACTTTAACCCTCATGCACAGTATCAAACTGCATGGTGGAGAAATAAACGCAACCTCATTCGGCGTATACGGGCGAGACTGTGGCTCATGGTCATCTCCGGTACTTTGCTGCACCAATCTCAGCGCGCATCGGGTCACTGCGCGGGCACGTACGTCCGAGAGATGTTTGTAATCTTAGATTTGGGATAACGTGACCCAGCAAGAGGCCCCCTTAGAGGCAACACGCCAAATGCCCTCCCTATGACGCAAAGCAAGCAGGGGCGAGCACACAGACAGACGCCTTTATTGAGGAGAACGTGCAGTGAAGTAGCATGTTCATATTGCGCAGATAAACAGACATGGCTTTCAGTTTCTTTTGCGGGCTGCATTTGCAGATGTTGCGGAGGGAGATCAATGAGATCTTTTTAAAACTGTTTTTAAATACCACAAATAGTAAAACTTCTTAAACGACAACTGCTTAGAGATATGATTCAAGCACGCGTCTCAAGTCAAACATTAGGAATTTAAGGGCAATGAAAAACGAAACGCCTATAAATCGGTTGTGTATGCATAAAAAAAAAAAAAAGAGTCGAAAATATGGGAAGGATCAATCAAATAAACATGTTGAGAAAGAGTACAGGCCTATTAAAGTGATTATAAGCCGAACGTCTTTCTCTGTTTTTGCGTATCCAAGCAAGATGAACGTCATGTGTTTACATTACAAGTCAATACTTCAATATTAAATAGCATTTTGTGGCGTTACAAAACATTATGATTTTCACAAACAGTTTGATCCTTCCGAACAGCAATGCCAGAGGTTATAAATTGCACGAAAAGGTGTTTTTCTTATTTATCTTTTAAATGTATTATCACCTTTAAAACATTTTATATAACAATGACGAAATGATTAAAACAAGAACACATTGTATCAAAATTGTATTATTTTTAAAGTGACGCATTGTGCTTAAATGTGTCTGCACACACAGCCCTATGAACGCATCAAATATGTGCTTTGATATTAAAGTTGTGAGGGGGCGGAGATACGCAGTGAACGAGTGAGCCAGAGGGGGCGTGTCCTTAATGACTGGCATGCCATTGACTAAAGTACCAAAATGGTAAACAAGTCCTGCTTGGTGTGGGGAGCAGGAACCATGGCAATTAAATATGCACTTTTTCCAGTCAGCGGCTAGACTGTGCTTGCTTGATGAAATGTTGTTCAAGACGAAACATTAAACTAAATGCTAACATTAATTCCAAAAAAAAAGAGGAGGACAGTGACCCACTAATAAACTGACCCCTTTTAATAACATACATCTAATACTTTTATACTTTTATAACCACATTTATTAAGCAAATAAATAACTACACAAAAAGTAGCCTATTAAAATGTTTTTTTTTGTCTGCAACAACTTGTTTGATTTGATCTTAATTACTAAAACCAATAAAGTTAAGTTCAAGTTAAAAAGTTGCTGCTCAGATAATTTAGTATTAAATGATTAGCAGGAAGATCAGTAAGATGTCATTGTATAATATCTGTTATTAACAAAAATATTTAAAGATGCTTTTAACATAATTTAATAATTTAAAAACAATTACTCCACACCCATGTTACAGATCAGCAATGCTGTGCGATCTGCACATACGATATAATGTATAAGTACTCATGAGCGCTTACGTGTGTGTGCATGTGCGCTCATCCACTCTCAGGTTACTACGGAGACGGAGCTCTGAGGAACAGCTTGTTGGTCTTATTCGCCACAGACCCTAAGCGGACCTGCGGTAGGACCCCTGGCTCCATCAAGCCACATCCTTATCCGGAAACACAATCCCACTTGGGAGCCCAGGGCAGATCATTCTAGACACCCTGAAAAACCACAACATTACATAACAACATCTACACTAAAACCCACATGCTTGATGATCTTAGCAGGTGTGAGTGGTAGATGCAGGCCTGCTGTCTGCTTCTACTCATGTATTTAAAATCTTGGGGAGATTTTCTTGCCACCATCACCTTTGGCTTGCTCAGCAGGGGACTTATAAAGTGCTATTCCATTCTTTGTTAAGCTGCTTTGGAAGATACATTCTGAACCAAGCACATAAATTGAACTGTTTTAGTCTGCCTGAGAATAAACGGGGACACGGCAAACGGCAAAATATCATCTTTGAACAGTGTATATAGTTTTATTTAAACATGCACCCAGACTGTGTTCAGTGCCCACATAGGCTCCCACAAACCAGGCATTTCTTAAAAACCGGAGAGACAGGCCACGGGCTGATTCAGAGAGCGAAGGAGGCAGGAGGTTTTATTTTGGTTTTCCACTGCTTTGGAGGTGTTTCCTCTCAGCTCAAGAGTTTGCTAAAAATACTTCACTTCCCAGATCTGCTTCATTAAATGCGCTGTGTTTCCTGGCAGCCCTGAGCTTGCTCGCTGCCTGGGTGATGGGGGGGTTATAGAAAACACCCCACTTCTGTCTGGGAACCACAGACTTGCTTCACAAATCAACACACTCTCACATAGAAACGCATACAGAACCGCCACAGTCTATACGCAAGGCAAAGATGACATGTCAACTTATTTATGCAGGTATTCTATGCATGTTATGGGTGCTCGCAAATCTGGAATCAGGAGTTCTGATTTACTATACCAAATATCAAGATACATGCAAGCAGAGGCGCATTGCACACATGCTGTCTCTCCTTTATGTGCAAGAGTCTTGTCTCATCTCAGACTCAATCAAGAGTCATGGGGTTCAGTGGATTGGCTCTGTCAGGCCCTGTTTCTGCGGACAGTAATAAGAGGCCTTGTGGAACAACTTCAATAACACTGGCACACTCTTCATCCTGGCACAGTGAAAACACACACGATTTTAGTACCACAACATCAGGAATCAAAGTAGAATGTCAATATTTTACATTTAGTAGGAGACAAAAATCCTCAAGAGCATAAATATTTAGGCTAACTTGTAACATAGATGACGGCGGAAATCATATACCGAGCTCTAGAACCTAGATAAACAGATGCATTACCCGCAAAAACTGACAATGTCATTAAATGATAAAAGCTGTCCAATCGAAAAGTCCTGGCATTTTTGACTTGCCATTTTGATTGGTTAAAGCAATTAACATCAAACATCATCATAATATTGCCAATATCTAATTAATACATTTTCAATGAAATTTCAATGTATTATAGTAAATAGAAATTCAATGTTTTCATTTTAATTTACTTTTTATTTATATTTAAATGCTTAACATTTAATGCCAGCAAAAATATCTTACATTTTTGGTTGAAGGGATCCAAAAACTTGCAAAACACATACAAAACAATGGCTAATACAATATTTATCTTACATTTACCTTCTAACAGCGTGTTTGTGTGGACATGACGAGGCGTGACACGAAAAAGACAATAGAACCCATTAAAATGTTACATTTTATCCACACTGGACGAACTTATTAAGAAGGAGGCATCTGTCGCATCGCATCCCGCAGCTCGTGTCTGGTGTATAAAGGGTGTGAGGGTGACTGCCAGGGACAAAAGAGGTTGACGTCCCGCAATCTGAACTCCGCCATTTTTGATCAGGAGAGCGCTAGAGCGGCTGTGGAATTGGACAGTGGTCAAACAATAATTTAAAACCAGGCTGTTTAGACTTTACAAATCGTGCTATTTTAACATGGCGGATAGCTGCTGTTCGCCAGGATGCCAGAACAGGCGGGGGAAAGCAAAGGGCAAATCATTTTATCCTATTCCTAAGGATCCCGAATCCCCGATAGACGTGTAAATGGTTAACTGCAGTTAAACGTGCTAATCAACACATCTCACCGCTCTCTCTTCCTCTCTGCTGTTATGCTGCCAAATCCTAAACAAGACACATGAGAGCAGCACTTGCTTAGTTCAGCTGCGCAATCGCAGTGGGCTTCTGACACATCGCCATTGTGTCTGACCACCACCCATGGCTTCAATGGAGGGTCATTTTGTTTTTTTTGGGAATGTTTAACCTGCAAGATCAGTGATATAGCTATATTGGCTGCCTACAAACAAGAAGAGCTAGGTCAATTACGTTAGCTGACAACACAGTTGACTTATCCTTCCAACGACGACAAAGCAGGTTAAAGCCGGCAGACTCCGAAGTTGAATATCCATTACAAAATTCACGTACATATTTAACCACTCCACGCCTTTAAAGAGTCTCCGAAGTAGGACGATGAAAAGTTGATGAGGTAGTTGTAGATATTACAATCCCGCAGGACAGGAAGCTATCCGTTTCTTTATTGATACAAATAAAATGCACCCTGGGGTTGTTATAGGGATCTGTTATGTTGAATCTATTAAGTTTTGCTATGCACAGGTCTATGTCTTTTGAATTATAGTCCGCAGGGAACTCTGTTGCCTTGAAACTCTTGCTTGCGCCATTCGTTTCATATTCGCTCCCGGCTGTCCTCGCCTGCCAGTATGGCGTTGAAAACAGAATAGGTCAAGTGACTGCCAGAGATCTATACATTTAAAAGTTCATCACTTTCTTTCAGTGACCATCTTTCAGTTTCAGTATCAGGTTAGTTGGTGGGAAAATGTCGTACATGCACAAGCATGTGTGAATATGAAAAAGAGAAAAAAACAAAGATCGACATGTATCAATATCAAGAGAGACCAAAGGCCAGATGACTGTGCTTTTATCTCAGGTGAATCTTAAGCAGAGTTACCCAAGGGCACAGCATAATGCACTCCATATCACAGCCAAACACCCCCTGCAGTATTTCTCCCTTTCTTTTTGGGAAAAAATCATGCTGACAGGGCTCTACGCTTCTCCTCGCCACACTTCTGCCTTCTCTAGTTTTGGGTCGTCGCATAGTGTTAGTGTCTGCTACTGGTCTGGCTATCATCTCTAGGTTGAAGAGAGAGACTGGTGGCTACTTATCATTCAGCTTCTGGCACTACACACATATACAGACTCCTCTGCTGCCTTCCTCTATTTATTTTGGGAGAGAAGCAGAGAGCTCGCGTGTGTGGCCCTTTTTTGTTCTCTCAGAGGGGACGAGACCCGCGGTACAATCACCCTCAGAGGCAGCAGCTGGTTTAAGTGAGCTGAGGAAGCTAGACCTCTCCTCTTTCTTTCATAGCTTTGTTTTTCCGAGCTTTCATGTGAAATAGACTGATGAGATTTTGTCTTTTTTGATAAGTGGGACACCGAACTGACAGTTCAAACCCGAAGCCAAACGCCACAGGCGCCATTTCACATGAAAGCCGGCGACCTTATTTTGGGACCTAACAAACCGTTTAAAGTGCTTTTCATTACTTCAGATGTTATTTCCGTTAAGATATACATGTCACATGATGCTGCAATATCACAGATAAAAGGTATTCGGAAACACTTGTGTGTGTATAAATGTAAACGGATATGTGGTGATAAGGAACATGGAAGGTCTATTTCACTAGTACACGTGGGTGAATCTCAAGACACATCTCCAGTTCTAAATTTCCATATCTTAATATCCACCCAACTTTAAATGAAGAAATCCATATAAAAGTACATTATATATAAATACAATACACACTAGTTGTTTAGGAATTCCCATTTTTCTCAATTGTGATTTACATTACCATAATGCATTATTTTTTAATGAATAACTGCAATACAAATTATTTATTTATCATTATGGTATTGAGACTTTACAATCTGACAGGTGCTTAACTGTCATAAAAGAGATATCACAAAGCAAACATATGATTGGTTCCAAGAATTAAGCAAATGTGATTTCTGTATATGGCAAAATGGTTTATGGTCACCCACACGCAACCCAGTGTAAACAGCAGGGATGCTGTGAATGTAATACTCTGTTATTACCCCCTATTGTTAGGAAGGACGATGAACTGCCCCACAAGGCTTACAGATTGGATTAAAAAGATTCGATTACACTAAGCAGCTGTTTTAAACTGGTAAACAATGACTTGTAATAGATTGTCCTCATTAACTTCAAGACTAAATAAGGCAATACAGTTGCACACGTGCACTCGAGTGTGAAAAATAGTACCGTTTACGGTCCGGGCAATTTATACTATGTCAAATCCCGTCACTGCATCTGCTAAGTAACTAAACTTCATCGTGCCAATTAAAGACTCAAAATTATTATTATTCCTGCCATACATAACATACTTGCTTGGAATATTATACTACTAACAAATAAAGATGCAAACAAAATATGCACGCAGCACAAAATATTGCATGCCACAATGCGATGTTATCAAATTCTATCAATTAAAAAGTGAAAAAAATTATATTTTGATTTATTAGACTACCAAAAGACATTTTTGTCATTTTGTTCTGGTATGATAACTGGACACCACTCATACAGTAAGCAACAAAAGTTAATGTAATACCTTAACTAACTTGTTTTTCTTAAAATTTTACTCCATAAACACTGCAGAGTAAAAATGAATATTGGCCATAGTAAATACGGCTCAATTAAATAGGCTAATTCATTTTTTTTAGTTTTGAGCATTACTTAATTTCTTGCTTTAAATTTTACAAAATTTCTTGAGATTGTGGTTAGCTTAAAATATTGAGCAAACACAGCAAGTAATTTAAAAAAAATTAGCATGAATCTGGTTATTAGTCAATTTGACCAAAAAAATAAGATTTGGTTACATCATGTGACGCAGCACTTGACTGACTTTCACGGCTTGTGGCCATCTTCTTAAATGATCTCCTCAGACAATAAAGGTCAGTAAACTAAACGTGTTTTACACTTTAATGTTTTATAAAATAAATCCCATCAAGAGTTTGAAGATACATGTTTCTTAGTGTTTTCATTTTAAATAAATGTAATTGTGGTGGTGCACGTTTCTAAGTGTTTAAAATAATCTCCTGCATATCAAATATACAGAAACATGCTTGCATAGTGGCCGCTTCAACTTTTGTGAGCATACATTTTATTTACGTTGCTTTAATGAGATTTATGGTAAACAATCACAATTGCCTACTTTTAAGATGGCATGAAAACACCTTGATAGTAATATTAGCCGTCCAGCTCCTAGAGCTTTTTAGTTTCAATTTGACACATACGCCACATTTATAGACAAAGTTTTTGAGTTAAAAAGAGCACGAAGCTGTCATTACTTTATTTCAAACCTTTCATCTGTCTACCTATATGTATATCTATACTAAATGCCTTGTTGTTAATGGTTTCTGTTATCTTTTGACATGACGCATCTTGAGATGCAGACAGGGTGTGACCGTTTACCGTGAGCTTGAAGTGTGAGGCGGAGGCTGGAACAGCGAATATTATATTATACATGAACTAGGTAAGAACTCAACATGATGCAGGAGACCTGTTCGTTACATAACAGTTCATATTGATTCTTTACATTCTTTTAATTATCAGTATGTGTATTTACATATTTTATCCTTTGTAAATGAATATTATAAATTATATCATACCATATGTTTCAGGACAATAATGGTGAAGTTAATCAACCTTGCAGAGCACACAGTGATCTCGAGATCTCCATATTCAACTCAACTCAACACCACACTTCACATGCAAGCATACAAGACCACACACAAACATTATATAAATAACATAACTCTACACTGTTATCAAACGCACATTCACATTTATGCATACAACACCACAAATATTAAAAACCATGTTGATGGTTACTGTTGTTATAATATTGACAGAATGTCTGTTGTTTGGTAATGTTTATTTGTTTTTGTTGTACAATGAAATTTACATTTCTGAACTGCTGTATGCTTCATGCTTAAATTCATTCAGGGAAAAAAATAAAGCTTTTAACATTTCACAGCTGTCCATCATTTCTGTATTTTAGGTGTTAATAACATAAATTATTAATCTGAATGATCTTACATTTTAAACTAGACTTTTTTGGTAGAAATAACAAAAATGTGTTAATAAAAACAACTTAAAAATATGAGTCACACTTACCAAAAAAATTAAGCAAAATCCCTTGCTCGGAATAGAGTTACTAAAAAATTTAAGCAATGGCTACGAAAGAATTTTAGGTAATGCTGCTTAAAATTTAATGTAGAACTGGCTTAAAACAATTATGCACTTTATTTTAAAGTAACTTCAGCATACATTTTTGGGGCAGTGTGTATATACTACACTACATAGAGTAAGCAGTTAGTATTCCATTCCGAACATAGCCACAGTGTATGTGTGTGTGGACTGTGATGGGGATAAAACAGGACAGCTGACAGCCCATAAATGCTCTCTGGAGCACCCTGCTCATTGGTTGACGGTGACATCATTATTCTCCTCTTTCACCTCCTCTTTTCAGAGTTTGTTTGCCCTCTTTCTCAATATCTCTCTCTTTCTCATTTCAGTTTCTATTTTACAGATGCCGCACCAATCCAGGGGCCAGAAAGAGCAGAAGGGAGACTAACTTAATAAGCAGTGCCGAAATGATAAAGATATCCAGTAAAATATAGATTCCTTTTTTGTCAAATTTATAGATGGTTCTCAAGTGCATTTAAGTGCCTCTAAGCACAGTGTGACAGAGAGGGATATAATCATTGGCTGATTTGGTCACTGGCAGCATTGATCTCTAGAGCAGACAGGTGGCCCTCGTCTGGCAACGCAGGCACCATGATGGATAGATGGAGGGAGGGCAGGCGGGTGTTTGACGGAGTGAGTCAGTCAGTCTGGTGGCTCTAAGCCTTGTCTGGCCCCTGACCCCAAAACAGATTAGCCCTTAGTCAGATTAGGAAGGAGCATTTGCGAGAGCTCTGCGCAGGGAAGAGGTGAAATGCGCTCGGAGCACGACAGGAGGATTCAAGTGGGTTAGAAGTATGCGGCTAGTGGGGGGCGGGGCTTGCGTGCAGATATGCACGAGGGCAGTTGTTGAGACCTTGTCTCAACATTGTCCCTGACCCCTAAGGACCCCCAACATTTTGCATTATTTGGATAACTGTTATCATAACATTTTCTGAGAGAGCAAAGTTGAGGTCATGACAGTGAACTACATAAATTTTAATATTTAAATAAATGTATTTATTGCATGGCTTCAAAAAGGCTAACATCCCCATTACTTATATGTGAAAGAGCATCAAATAACATCTTTAAAAGTTCCCTTTCCAGCTCTGCGGACGAAAGGAAGTCATGTGGGTTTGGAACAATATGAGGTTAACTAAATGAAAGAAATTTAATTCAAGGTTGAGCTATACCTTTAAGGCAAGGGACTCCTAAGGAGAAGGCAGGCAAGCAAGAAGCAACGTAGCAAAAAGACTGACAGAGAGCGAGAGGGCTTAGAGAAAGAAAAGAGGGAACAACAGACAGCCACAGGAAAGCATTAAGCCCCAACCACGTTGCAAACGTAGGACTTCCAGAAATGATTGAAACAGAATAGCCTCCGCTTCCACCCCCAACAAACAAAAGTCTCCATTGTGCAATGTTGTGCCACGAACACAGCTAGGGGAAACATAGGACCACTGAAAAAGCACGGAGTGACCCCATCTCACACACACACCACCCCAGCCCCCCTTTCCCTCCTCAACTGTGACACTGACAAGGCAAGACAGCATCACAGAGCTCCAGTCCACTGCAGGGACTCCAAACTGAAAAATATGCCCTTTGTCTCCCTGTAGACTGAGACCTCACACACAGCATTGCTGGAAGGACGCAATTACGGAGTCGGCCAGATGGGGGACGGAGAGCAACTCCAGCATGTAAATCTCAGAGGTTGAGGGATGCGCTGGACTTCTGTACTATATCATTACACAGAGAGCAGCAGCAGAAGATGAAAAGTAAAGAAAGAGGTTTTTGACTGAAATAAAGAGTCCTGAGGACTATTTATGTCTATGCCCAGGCTAGAAAACTTTAAAATATGAATGTTAACTGTGAATATTATTAGGATGTCACATCAATGTTCAAACTTTTATAAATAAAGGTGCAACAAAGGGTTCTTTAAACCGTACCGCACCATGGAAGAATCAGTTTTGGTTTCCCTAAGAACCATTCAGTGAATAGTTCTTGAATAATGAACATAGAGAAAGAAATTTGGAAAAATGCATTGTAGTGGAGAAGGCGGGGCGAGACCGTGGTTCGAGATATCACGCAGGAGAGCGGGAGCATATAAGAGAACGAGCGACCGGACCGTCGATGAGAGAGGACCGGGCCCCGAACGTGTTTATGTTTATTTTTATGTTTTATTCGCTGGCAGTCGTCCGTGAGGGGCTGCCGGCTATCTTTTTACTCTGTTGTTATTTTGATTAAATGTTTAAAAGTCTTCCGGTTCCCGCCTCCTTTCTTCCTTTTAATGAACCCTGTTACATGCATGTAACCAAAAAGTTCTTGGACACCATTGACTACCATAGTAGGAACAAAATAGTTTCAAAATATCTTCTTTTCTGCTACATTTTTACTGTATTCTTACATAAAACATGTTAACTATTTGACAGCATTTGGCTGTTTGGGGTAAAGGAAAAAATCCTGAAATGTATTTCATATTATTAAACGAATAAAAAAAAAACGTCACTTAACTTAAGATTATTTGAGTTGATTCGAGCAGACCTACCCCAGTGAAATAAAATCAGAGCATGTGTGTGTGTTTATATGACTTACTGTTTATCTGCACTCACTATTAAGGCAAACCAGCAGTCTCCACTGGGAATCCACTGAAACTCTGAACACAGCTCACTGCCTGGAGCCATGCCATCCACACATTCATTCATGCTTTACAATCAATGGCTTAACTCAATGGCACACATATCTGCATAAGGATCTTCCTGTATTCTAAATGTTTTATTAAAATGCACATATCCATTTGCCTTAGACCTCATGTTTCCCACCAGGAAAAATAGTGATAATTTTGATTTTCTGACGTGTGTAAATTAAACTCATTCAAAGCGCTCTGTCTGTCTCGACTGAAAAAGGGGGAACAATGCACAGGAGAAGGCTAATGTCAATCCTTTCAAGTCCTTTATAGGAATCTGTTCAGCGAATATGTCCAAGGTTTGGTTTGTCAGCAGTGGGAGGGATGAATTTTACAGCACACTACTTGTCAAATTTAAGCTATATCGCAAATATATATAAAAAAACGCACAGGCCAAAAAATAGACTATGAGCTAGACCTAAAACAACATTGATAAGAGATCTGTAAGAACAACTTCAGTTTATCAACACCGATTCTGACAGAAACACCAATTCTGACAGCAAACAATGAAGCCACAGTTGATGAAATCCTTACAGTTTACATTGGCATCAAGCCATGTGTAAAAAAATAAAAACATCTGCAGTCAAACCATGTAAAGAAACGTCCCCTATGCCAACAAACAGCAACAACAGAGGTTGAAAACAAAAGATCAAACCTCACACGACGCAGGTAAGGTAGAGTCAGTCATGCTTTTATGTATTTATGACTGTTTGTTTTCAATCTGCGGTACTACACGGAGCCATTTGTTATCTGTCCATAACAGAAAGAGGAACAGGTGGTGAAAGAGAAATTCAACAACAGGATCAGTGATGTTAGTTCCATCAATCTCCTATAAGCGGGAGCTGCTAACAACAGTCTGTTAACAGAGCGTCGGTACAGAGAGAGGAAGTGTGCGTAAGGTCCAATATCCATGAACCATCAATCAAAGACGCTCATACGGTATAACTTGCCTTTACTTTTGACAAAATGAAGCCAGTTCAGATATAAACCAAGATGACTATTTGAGAATGATTATGAGAATTTGTCTTGCCTTGTTAACAATTTCACCATTCATTTTAAATAAAAGTCTTACAACAAATACATTCACAGCCACCTATCATAACTTTGATTACATTTACAGTTGTATGCAAATATTTTCATCAAGCAGATGAAAATGTTCACAGTAAAGGGAAATGTCTTTTTACATTATAAGAAAATGTAAGATTTTAGAAAAGGCAATTCTGTCACACTAGCCACAGGCCTTAAATTCGGTGAATAAAAACAAATACAGCTATAACCCAAAGTAAATGTCCATTGTGTTTGTGCGAGTTTGGCAGCTGCAAAACACAACCCCGATCAACAGCTTATAAGCAAATTCCAAAGCGAGCCATTTCGCCTGTGGGCTGACATTCTTGTAGCCGGGTGTGTGGATCATCAGCCACACCTGAAACACTATATGACTACAGCTCCTGCTAAACCTGAACCAAAGTCACCTGTCTGCAAGCTCTCACAGCTCAGGAATGACACATTTATTAGCCCAAACCACCATCCTGTTTTCTTCATTTCAAGCATAAACTAGTACAAGTCTACATAAACAACCAAGGAAAGAGTCCTTTAGATAAATGGATTAAAAAAAACTTGGCCAGCCATAAAAATACTTAAATACAAGCTATAAAAAGAAGAAAATGAACAACCATAGAGTGAAATCCAATGAAACAAATAGCATAATAAAATCATACAATTATCCATCACAATATCTCACACTCATTTATCTCATGTTGGGTTTGATTCAACGTTACATGTGGCCCTTGGCTCCTCAACCTCACGAAATACTTTTTTTTGGAAAAATAATGAAGACAAGACGTGTGACAAACATACAAGTGTTACAGCAAAAGCGTCTCTCAACAGGCTTGCATTGGCTTCGGATCCAGAGAATAGGTTTTCTAGCAGCAAATTTGGCTTTGAAGACAAAGCCTGAATTGTGACGATATACTGCCTATAAATCTGGCCATTCATCCCATGAGCATGTAGAGAAGACAACAGAGAAAATTGAAAACAACACTTAACCAAAGCCAAAAACGGAATAAATATCAAGTAGTGGAGAATGAATTTAGATGCTGTATATGGATGGGTGAGAGTAAATCTAATGGGTAAATAGTCATAGTAAGGGAGAAAGACCTGCTCAGCTTTATTATCTGAAGTTTAAAGCAACATGAATTCAAATGAATGCTATGAATTCTCTTACATAAAAATTTTTAAGTGCCACCTGCATTTAGCCATTGAGTTGAATCGTTTTGTGAATGAAAGGCTTTCTCCAGGTACTATCAATCTCTTTCCTCTTTCCCTTTCATGCGCATGTATACACATTGTACCTATATACACACACGCACAGATGTATATATTTCTCTCTCTGACCCATCTCCAGCGGCTGGTATAAGGATTTATAAACCAAAGGTCACATTCATCTTTCACAGCCAATGGGAGAAAAGCGGGACTGGTTTTGTTTCTCCATTTTTCTATCTGCTTTTCATCTCATGCCTTTCACCGTCTCTCTTTCTGTGAGCAATTACACACATGCTCTGACAAACAGGCAAGTTGTTTTCAACACTGACAACCTCTGCTGTCTTTCTCTCTCTCTCTACTGTCCATTAAACAATGGAAAGGGTCTTAGTGCAGCAACTCTGGAAACAAACTATAGAAAACGCTGGCTTTTCCACTGTCTTAGATGCATTCTGACTTCTTTACGATGTTAAACGTGCTGTCTTCTCATATTTGACATGGTCAACTTGTGAAAAAACGAGTTGGCCGTATTACGTAGTATTTCTGTGCTCGATACACTCCCCCAGCGATTGTACAAGTTTCTGGTTTTTTTTTGAACATAGGACAATTAATATGTTTTTAGAGATTTGTGCTCATGTTGCATTATTTGTGAGATTTTTATGAAGATGACGTCTACGATGATTCAGTGAGCAACCGCCTTTTTTAAGACACAACAAGGCTTTAGAAAAATCATGAGCAGGTTATAACTGGTGTGTTTTATGTCATAGATTAAAAAGTGAAAATATTAAGAGGTTTTTGTTTCTCACAGATCTTATTTCAGACAATAAAAAAAACGAATTAACAATGGAGTCGCTGGAAACGGAAGCTCTAGAATGCTAACTCGCTTTCGGGTTTTGCAAACAAAAATACGTCATCTCTGCGGTACTGGCCATGTTATGTATCGCACATCACAACGCTCTAAATCTGAGGTTAAGATGTTAGCAGCAATTAAAAATTAACAGGTTTTTAAAGGGTCTGGTGCAGAGCAGAGCTGTTTTGATGGACCCCAAACCAACTTTTTCTCATGTTAAGTATGCATCAGCACACCGACGAGCGACGACGACAAACGCAACTGAGATCTGGAATAAACCATCTACCCTCCCAGCATTCTCTTACAGTATTAAAAACTCTTGGAATGCCAAGCTGGTTTTATACTTTATTAGTTCCACAAGGGGAGATTTTTGCTGAATTCCTTTGCTTCTTTGGAAAAAAGCCCACTGCGACAAAACCAAGCAAAAACACACAAAGTAGAAAACAATAAAACTAGCCCAACATTCCATGCTGACTGTGTGGCTTATGAAATGATCAATCAAAGAGGTGAGAGCGGACAGCAAATACACAGCGACAAAACATTGGCGCAAATCCTCAGGCACATGTTTGTGCATGTGTGTGAGGTGAACGAGTACACACTGGGGCTGCAGCATCTCTGAGTCTCCACAAATTAAAACTTGCTCAAGCAAGAGGGGTCTGTTTGGCTTGATGTGACGTGGCTTGGCTAGACTGACCCACCCCCCAAACCATGAGGGAAGGGGCGGGGCTAAGGAAGGGATACACCAGTGTTCCCTACAAAGCGGGCAAGTGTTTAGGGACAGGGCTTCACTTAAGATGGTGACAACAATAAGAACAGCATTGCTTGCCCCCTGCGTTGAACCACCCAAAGCCGCCTCTCTGAAAACATTATGGTCCAAAGAGAGACTCTTTTTAAGCATTCCCTTTGTGTAGCGATTGCATGTATACGTCCAGGACACATTTAGTCTTTAAAGTTGCTTTCACTAATCAAGATGTGGCACGTGGACCGACCGAACTAACATGATACACAGCACACATAGTTCTCAATGTCATCTATCATCACCCACTCCAAACCTTTCACAACTGAAGGAGCTTCACTCAACATTTATAAAGAACCAGCAGCGCTATATAATTGCCTTTTTGGCTGTTAAGACACTGAAGGAATGCTGAGAGGACATTAGTGTGGTATAGGGGTAACACTGGCCCAATGTGAGGGAGGAGCCGGGAGGGTTAGTCTCTATTTATACACGCTCCTCCTTCGTACGTCCAAACAGCATCTATTGAATCCAGATGTGAAGGGCCCAACAGAACAAGGGCTGTGCTCTCAGTTTCTCCATCTTGAGTTCCTCTGGTTCACACGTTGGAACGCTCGCACAGAAGATCTGTGCAAACACATCGCACGCCTGCAAGGAAACAATCAGGAGGCGAGCTAGCTTCATTTTTGCTATAAGCTCCAGGGTGTATCCTGCCTTGATGCCCGATGACTCCTGAGATAGGCGCAGGCTCCCCGTGACCCGAGGTAGTTCGGATAAAAAGCGGTAGAAAATGGATGGATGGATGGATGGTGAACTATGTGAAAGGGTCAGGGAAAAATATGAATTCACTTATCATTATTATATTCCTTGTTTGTTGCTTGCTGGAAGTGTTATCTCTATAGACTGTTTCAGCAGCAACAACATAAACAAACGTTATGTGGCCCAAACTTAACTTCCAGTAGACCTCAGAATCAATAACTCTTGAGTAGATTTAATTTAATACAATTAATATACAATAATGTATAAATAGATGTTATTTAAAATTAAATATGGAATAAACTGTTATATTATTTATAACCGAACACAGGCCGGAAGTTAATTTCGGGTCAGGTGCGTGCGAACAAAGAAACTGTCTACAAATTGGTCACATTTTTGTGTTTTAACTAGCCTACGTCAAGAGATGAAGGATATACAGCAATAGATTAGGCAGATGGAGAGATTGGTGGGTAAGATTTTTGGCTTCTAAACAACCCCCTAAACAAAACACACACTTTTGGTTGGTTGAGATCTCAAGTAGCTATTAGACAGTTGGACAGCTGGTCAAACAAGCTTAATGGAGCAGTAGCTGGTCTGAAGTACACTCTAAGCCCATTAACTCCTCTCTGGGCCTGCTTGCCTGCTGATTGGTCAGTCAGGGATCAGTCTGCTTCTGTTTTGATCCTGCCTTGACTTAATGGTGAGGTTGTGCGTGTTGTTTTGATGGAGATGTACTTAGAAATCTTAACTACACTTTGATTGTAATGCCTTTGTTAGCAGTATGTGTGGGTGTCTCTGTGTGTTTCAGTTGTTTTTTTACACGCATCATTAATTTTTTTATCAATATTGGGTGAACTTTTTTATATATTTCAATATTTTCCAAATGAGAATATAGCAATGGTTTCGAGGCTGAGGGGACTCCTGGTTTTAAATCTGTAAATCTTATTTTTCAAATGTCACACTGTTCACATCTCATCACAAACTCTGTGCCCATACAAACCCCATACAAGGGCATCGCTGACCTACATTGTGCCATGTGCGGCACTCTTGAGGAGCGCTGCGGTTGAGATACTTCTGGTTTCTCTCAGTTTTACAGGCCACCTCAGAGTGAGCGGGGTAATTTCATCTTTAACCTACCAACAGATCGATAGTCTTAGATCTATAGGGTCAAGCGGCTATTCATCTGCTGAGGGTCATAGCATATTTAACCCCGCACCACAAACTCATTTCCATCCGTATCCTTTGGATTGGTAGGGTCTGGAAAGAGTGAATCAGGTATTGTATAAGGCAAGAAGAATACTGATTAGGGTTGGGCCGGCGATGGCTGACAGCCATCACGATGTTGGACTGGCATCGTGGTTCCTCTGCATGACGTAATTTTCGACAAATGTTGACAGTCGAGTCCATAGTATGACATTCTCCATATGTGTCGAGAACGTCCATTCGCACTTTTCCGCGGTCGAGTATGATTTGGAAGCTGGGCGTGACACCTGACAGACGTTGAAAGTGAAAAGCAAACAGTGAATCGTAGTAACGCGCTCATGCTGTGTGTATGTATGTGTGTGTGTGTTTGTAAACTTGTCAATTGGGACCTGAACTGTGCGCGTCCGCGATGGCAGCGGGAAACAACAGTGACGTGTGACCAGTGCAGTTGACTAATCATTGACTAATAACATGCACTCACACACAAACACAGCCTACACTGTTCACGATGTTTCACTAGGCATCTTCCAATGCCAATGTGGTAGACATCGCCCAACCCTAATACAGATGTACAAATTCAATCCCTTTTCAGACGCAGTGCTGACTATGAGCATACCTTTAACAGACATCCATCCCCTGTATATACTGTATATGGACATGTTTTGTGTCGTGACTTGCTTTACTTTGTGTAAACATATTTTTTTCTAATAGGGTATTCAGCATTCAGTATTTATGGCTGCATGTAATATTTAGTAGAGTAGTCTTTCATTTTTATATTAAGTAGAGAAGGTTTAATTTCATGCAGTTAATATGCAATAAAATATTTATGTTAATTAAAATTGAAATAAAATAACTCTAAAATCAATTATTATATAGCCAAACACAGACTGAAAGCTAACTTAGGGCCAGGGCCATGCGTCGGATGAAACTGTCTCTTATCTCTACATTTTTGACGCCCCCTTACCTGTTCACAAAAATATTCAAAGTACCCCCCACTCAATTTCTGGATATTTTCGAGCTTGGAATAAATATTTAATGAATATTCATTGCAAAAATATTGGAAAAATAAATTCACCTCTTTTCTAATGTTTGTTTTATCTTATTTTTGATCATTTTAAGTCATCTTGAAAAGCATCAGAAATCTTTAAATTGATCTGAAAGCTCGTAGTTAAATCAGTATTTTATGAAAAGAAAATGTATCAAAAATAGTATATGGTATATAATTTGAGAATCAGCATTGTAATTATTGGTGAAATTCATGATTTTTCACAAAATTTCATCCAAACTATAAAGAAACAAATTGGTATTTGTCGCACACAGAACCATCAACAACACAACAGCCACACACTCACTCATTCACTCACTCATTCACACCCTACGGACAATTTTTCCAGAGATGCCAATCGACCTACCCCTCGTCTTTTGGACCAGGGGAGGAAACCGGAGTACCCGGAGGAAACCCCCTAGGCACTGGGAGAACATGCAAACTCCACACACACAAGTCGGAGGCGGGAATCGAACCCCCAACTCTGGAGGTGTGAGGTGAACGTGCTAACCACTAAGCCACCGTACCCCCCTCATAGTTCACCAAAAAATGAAAATTCTTCAAAATAGATTTTTTTGTACGTCTTGCAGAAGAAAGTCAAAAAGATGTGAAATGACAACAGGGCGAGTAAATGATCACCGATTTTTTGTTAAGTAAAACCAAACTACTTTTACAAGTTATTTCAACTAAACACTTTTAGTCTAGTTAATGATCTTTAACTTATCAAAATTAGGATTTCGACATGTTTTTAAAAGTTACATAAACTCAATCACAAAGTTGTACAATTGTATTGTGCCTAAAAACTTAAAGCAGTATAAAATGTTTTACAGCACACGTTTTATCAGTTCCAGCCCTGGAAATCAATCTTAACACAGCCTGGTTTTCCAGGTTTTCACTGAGCGTGGGAACTCTGATAGGGGACTTTTTATGGATCCTGCAGGTAATTTACAGGCATGTGTGCTCAGTTTCCCCAGTACTCGCCTTAAAACTCTCAGTTCCTTGTGGAAAACCTTGATCTTTTGTTCCACCTGCTGTTCTCCAACATTTTACCGCACAGCCCCTACAACTGCAACAGTGGCCAATTAAGACCCTTTCTAAGAGCCAAAGAGAAATAGAGAACATCTGTACAAACAAAGCTACAGTACAAGGGTGGAAGATGTCCTTGTCGCTGGCTTCCTACTTCAACTGGCTGGACATATGTCTAGTCGTCTCACACGCCTCTCTGGCTTCTCAAATAGCTGCAGCGATTAGCATAAGTTGTTGAGGAGGAGTTTACCTTCCTCTTTTTCATCATAAAAGGGGTTTTCTGTCACACAGCGTATAAAAGGACAAGAACAGCAACAATCTATGAATACTCAAAACCATGAATCAATCCTTGTCATCAATACACCCCATTACTTACCACTGAAAACAATTACATATAAGTGGTTCCAGGACCTCCTTACTTGTCTGTGTACACTTGATTCTTAAAAACACTGAAAAAAAAAAAAAATTGCTTTTGCTCCAAAGAGCAGAACATTGGGATAATATTTGTTGAACATAACTCGGCTAATCGCGCCCGTCCCACGTGAGTGTTATTTCTCAGACATCCTAATGATACAGAATCTCTCATCTGGAATGAGCAAAGAGCTATTTCAGAATTAGAGAAATGTAGGTCTGTCTTAATTTACACCCCAATTTCCTGAATGGGCCAAATGGGTGTGCAGGCATCTCCTCTTACACTATTCTAGACCTGAAAACTGGCTGAGTGAAAGTTAGAGTGAAATTCTAACTGTGTACACCCACACAAGCAGTCAACAGGAGGATGTTTTCTGTGCAGTATGTTTGTGTCCATAGACTGGGCATCCACAACAAGAGACATATGGTTAGACTGGATTATCAAATCAACAGGTGCCTTATGTGAAAATACTGTGGTTGGTTAGCCACTGAAGAGTTTTTGACATAAAGGTCACATTCTTAAAAATGGACGCCAATACACCATAAAGACTATTGAATGTGAAGAAGCATTCTCCTCCAGCATTATGGGAATTTAGTTAGAACGGCAATGCTGGTTGCAATTTAAAAGAGAGATCAACACCCTAAAAGAGCATAAGGAATGAGCAAAAATATCCAGATTTGTGTAAAGCCCTGGGCATAATTCTCGGGGATTCTTTGAATTTGTAAGATTATTTTCAGCATTTTTCACCACCCCTAATGCAGGTGCCTACCGGACATAACAGCACCTAGTAAGTCATCCTAACAGTGCTGTGAAGTGACCCTACATGGACATCATCCCTGCATTCAACGGGGACTGACAGAGCACCTGGCCAGGTTTACAAAAGCAGTTTTTTCATAAAAATTAGAATTTTGTCACTTACACTGCGCCCTGTGATGTAATTTCCAACAAATTCCTTTAAAGGTAACTCAGTGTTACTCATTCACTGTTTTGTGTTTTAAAGTTTACCCACCATCCATAATATTAATGCTTATAGTTTATTAAAATTAGCAGTAATATATATTATTATGCTTTTGTGTTCTCCCCTTTAGCTGTGAATTCAGTTGAAAAGGAACAAAGTGTTATTCTCAGCATGATGACAATTGTAGCCTTACGGCAGTGAGGAGCAGAGGATAACACTACAGATTAGTGTGTGAAGAGAAAGAAAAGGTTGAGTGAGGCGAGATGAGAAGAACGGAAATAAAGTGCTGACAAAGGCCATGTTCTCTTTAAGTGTGTAAAGTCTGTACCTCCTGTATAGTGGAAAAACTAAACAATATGACAGTAAATAAAGGTCTGAAAAATGCCTGCTAAGTATAGAACAGAGCATAGAAGGGAATAAAGGATGCTGAAAAAATATAAATGGTAAATGCCTTTTTTTTTTTTTTTAAATGGTGATTTATAGCAACAAAGGAAACGGAAGACAGTCATTTAGCAACTTCCGGCAATGGAGTAGAATTTGAATTTATGCAAATAAGCAAAGATCTCGAGGCATAGTAGCGTTCTACCATCTCAAACGGTTAGATACTGAAGTCGAGCATAAATGCCTATTAATAACCAACAGCGATTTTTCTGTTGTCAATGTCAACCGTCCTAAACGTTTCAGGCGCCTTGAAAATGCTTCTTTTGTAACGCTTTTTTTGTTAAATAGAAGCAGAAAAGCAGTGATCTAAGGCTCATTCATCATTGGTAAACAAGAGTGCTTGGATTGAGCTTCAGAGCTTAGAATTTAACACACTTCAGGGATTTCGAGCTAAATGAACGGCCTATTAATCTCCACCTTATACATAACTGGAACTGAGCATCCGTGTTTTACTGCAGAGTGAAACATTGTAGTTCTAACAAATCTGTCTTCAGGTTTAAACGGGATCAGTGTTGCACACCAAATCAGAGAGTACAGGAAAGAACCAGGGAACAACAGACTGATAAACCAGAGATGAAACACAAGGCAAATGAGGTTCTAAATGAATGTGCCCTTTATTTAGAATTCCTCCGGGAGGTCCTGCACGGAGGCGGGAGGCAACACCGGCACGTATCAGTCCCTCTGATCCCCAGTGAGAAATGGCTCCGGTCTCGAGGATGCCCGCAGTCCATCAAGGAGACAGATGCCAAGCAATTAAATGAAAACGTGCTCGTTCAACAGACACGGTCTGGAAGCGTTTTAATAACCTGGAAACTATTTAGAAAATGGTTGACGGTTTCGGATGCTGACAAGAAAACAAAGGGCTCCATTGTAAAAAAAGAGAGAGGGAGCATGTTTTCTTCGCTGATCAACTCGACTGCCAAGCAGCCAAGGAGCAGGGCGACAAACCCAATAGCTGTCACCGTCTCTTTCATCTTGTTCCCAGACCCAGCTTTGGAGGGGGGGGGGAGATGTCTGATGAAACTGTCACTCTTATTGGCTCCATCGTAGTAAATATGCCATGCCAGTGATTCCGACAAATACAAACACCCTTTCAGTACCACTCCATGAAGCATCAAGACAAAATTTGAATTTTGGGGAAGCCAAATATGGTCCAAACCATCAGAGATTCCTTTGTCGGGTGTGTCACGAAAATGATGAACATACATATCATCTCCTTTACAGACAGCAGAATACCAGGCCTACAATTACAGACATGGAGAGCCAAGGAAGACTCTTTGTACCCGGTTAACCCTTTAGTTTAGAGATGTACTTCTGCTCTGGTTCCTTATCTACAGCACATTTTGACTTGTTCTTCAGTTTATAAAACAAACTTCCTTCTGAAACCTTGTATGTCCAGCAAGATATCGAGATCTTATCAAGATACATTTAGAAAATACTGGATATGTCTACAATAAAAAAATGAAGGAAAAACTAAATGGATTCCTCAGTAAAGTAGTTTCTTTCCCAAGTTTTGTTTTTTATTACTGCATACAAAGTTCCCGTATTTTCTGGTTGTTCTGAAATAAAGAGAAATAATAATGATATATGGTCAGTTATATCACTGTACATAAACTCCTTCACTTTAACTTGTTATCAGCACATCCAAGCTCACCATTTCTCTCTTCCATCCTTTTTTCTCATCTAACTCTGGGGCCCTCAAGCAGCTCTCCTTTCTGCCGGGACGTGACCCGCCCAGTTAGCTCTCACTTCATAAATCACATGCGATGTCTGGGACAGCGTAGACTTAAAATACGCCATGGCGCTGCACGGTATAACTCCTGTTCCCTCTCTGAAAGGGCAGGTTCCTCCAACTGCACTTCCACATGAAGGGTCAAAACATGCTTGCATTCGGCACTAACCAAGACCAGTGGATTTATAAAAAGGTAGTTCATGAGTGTCTGTTTCCATGGCAGCAGCTGCGACGGCGTTTGCGGGAGCACGTATGACCATCTATGAGATGTTTCCATACAAACCCCAAAGCACAAAAACGTGCCGGTGTGTCTCTCTTTCCAGGCAGTGATGCAGAGCCAGAAAGAACACAAGTTATTCATTTCTTTCTAGGAGATTCAAAAGATTTTCCAACTTTTCCTTCAAAGTTTAATGTGCTTAACAACATTTTTCCTAAGCATGTTCTAATCCTGAACTTAAAGTGGAGCACAGACCCGTCTCAATAGCTTCCCAGGAGGTCTGAATTATTTTCAGTGCATAAGCAGGAATAGCTGGTAAAGTTTCATAGTTCATTAAAACATTGTCCAGTGTATCACATATTAGAAAAATACTTCAAGGGCATTCCATAGCAGAGCATTACCAGACCCCTCATAGAGGCTGGATGAGTCTTTTCAAGCCAAGGCGGCCACCTAGGGCACACAAGCAAAAGCAATGCTCTGGTCATAATAAGCGTAACTCAACTCTTTATTTGTCTAGATCCAAAGACGATGAACGGGAAAAGATAGAGCTAGGAAGAGAATAAGAAAAAGAAAGAGATCATGGGGAGGAGCACTTTATTCCACATTCCTCACATTTACTTCCCAGGCGAATGGTGTATTGAACAAGGTTTAAAATTGAAAACCGATATTATTTTGGGAGATAAATACAATTTAAAAGAAGAAACTAGAGCTGATCACATACATTATTCCACTTATTCTATAATTAGTATAAATCTATTTATTTGCACTTGCATGCAGATGCACATATTACATTAATTGTCCAAATAGCTTAGTAGTAGTAGTTATTCTTGCCAAGGAACAACAAGAACACCAAGTACCCTAATGTCAGCTATATAGAGCTATATAACTAAACCCCATCACGACCTGGGTTGAATCCTCAAGTAGCCACATGACTTGCATATATGGTAAACCCGTGTCCCAAGGCGGGTTAAAACGTTCTGACTGGGAAACCATTCTCAACTGTTCCACATCAACAATAATGTGTTCTCATTACCGTCCCTGGGAACACCACAACCCTAAATATCACTAAACAGACACATAACTGCTAAATAACACATATTTTCACAAGTCCCTAAATGACATATTCAAAAACCCTCTCTAAAACAACACAAGGTGGGAACAATTAAAGATGGGCAATTCCATGCAAAGTGTCAACCTTAAGGTGAAAACTCATTCTGATAAGTCAGAAGTCAATATTTGTTGGTTTAAAAACCCATGTGAAGTTTTAAAATCATGTTTTGTGTTTTCCATTAAATTCATAACGGTCCATATTCTATACATAACAATTTAAATGTATTAAAACTATATATTTTGGTCTCTAAGGACAGAAAACACATGCTTAGACTGATATTTTTCTGATGTCTTGACTATCGTCAGGGGTTGAGTAAAATATAAACAGTTTTGACTCAAATAAATCACATACATAACCCTGGAATTGCCTAGATTTCCATATAAACTGCTGAAGCACAGAGCACTGTCAGGATGCTTTTAATAGCTTTGCTGTTAAAAACATCGAAAAGCTAAATATAAGAACGTGTCTAGATAAACTGCTCTCACTAATCAACTTGTCGGTTATTGGACAACTGTTTAGTCTGTCACCCACGTTAACCCATCCGTGAGTCATAAAACAGCCTCAAAACAAACCGTTTGGCTTCTGCTTTTTGAACTGTGGTATGGCAGAAGCACTGTAAATGTTTCACTCAGAAGAAAATTACCTTTTCTATTCAGCTTTAAAAAAAGGGGCAAATAAATCAATTGGCCTGGAGTCAAACTGGGTTGCTTTGCAAATTGCACAACGGAAAGTCTGATCCACATCCTCTGAAGTCTAACACCTGCTTTTTGATTCACCGTCTTGTTATTTCCTCCCAAAACTGTCTTTTTATTCTTTATTTTTCTTCTCCTTTGCTGGAGGGCATAGTTTCCCCAAAAATAATAATTTACTCACCCTGATGTAATTGTTTAACTATATAAATTATTTTATTCTGATGAACACAAAAGAAGATATCTGGAAGAATGTTAGTCATTTTCAGTTCAGGGACATCATTGACTACCATAGCAGGAAAAATTAAATGGTAGTCAAATGTTGGTTAACTTCATTCTAATAATACCTAATTTGGTGTTCAACAGAAAGAAAAAAAAAGTCTTACTATGGAAGTGGTAGATGCCAGAACTTAAATTTTTTAACATTCTTCCAAATCTTTCTCTACGTTCATCATTCAGACCAGAGAAATGTAAACAGGTTTGTTAAAACCTGAGGGTGAGTAAATGATGACAGAATTTTCATTTTTGGGTAAACTGTCCCTTTATATTAGGATTATGAAGCCATATGTTAAAACGGTGCATGTGAATGACAGATTGATTTAATTGTGGCCCCTAAAGCAACTTGATCCTGCAACACAGAGCCAAGATGTTAACCGGCCTTATGGGAGAGCGATGCTTAAGCACACATTTCCGAGGGCCGAGCGGAGGTACGGTAAGATGGAACTCTGTTGCGTATCTGATGTTAACAAGCAAAGGAAACAGCGGAGGGCAAAGGTCAGAGAGGGGTTTAATCTAATATTGAACTAACAACAATCATGCATGTATGTGGGAACAGCATGGTCTACTGGGAACCAATAACCTTCTGCTAATCACCATGATGTAAACAAAATTATTCAATCGTTTCAAAAAAAACTGTCAAATGAGGAAGGAGGGGGGCCCTTCTACACGAGTAAATATATGCTAGAGAAAAACGCATTCAACGCTCCAAATGAATGGCTTGCAAACAAAGCCGACTCTGTGTCCCGCACTACAGACACGTACTCTTGCAGTCTACACAGTCTGGGCAGGGGGACCCACATCTGGGGCTGGGCTTTTGATGGGAATTACGGGAATTTTTGTATAAACACTCCCATTTGCCATTCCGTAATGGCTGCCACTTCTGGCGGCAGTGATGCCATTTAGAGGAAGCGTCTGCTAAAAGGTAAACCGCTGTGTGTGAGAGTACATGGTAGATGGAGAAAGAAATAGCTCTGAGGGTGGAAAGACATAAATAAAATCATGCAGACCACAAAGCTAGAATGCTTTGGTGGTATCCGTGCTTCATATGAAGACGACGTGTGCTCAACTTAACATGTGCCAGGGTGCTTTTGCTCTACAGTTTAAAAACAAGTTTAAAAAGAAATGTGATTGAGTTATAATCTGCAACAGACAGAGACTGAGGAAGGGGATCTGGGAAGATCTGTTGGCCCTTCAGTGTCAAAGAATGACGGGCATATGAGTTTAATACCTTAACAGGGCTGTGCATAAAGTTTTTAGCACATAGCACCGTTACTACAGAGGTTTAGAGTTTTGTAATACAGGCCCAACAGTTGTAAAAATACTCGTCTATTATCATCTTTAAGAAAACACGAGTGAAGGTCATGACATAAATAGACAGGTATCTGAAAAAGGACATTAATGTTATAAAAATGCATAAATTATGGCCGTATATTTTTTTGTTTTCCCCAAATTCGTTTTTTCCTTTAATTTAGTTCTGTATTTTCAATGCTTTACTATACAGTAGTAAATACATTTGTCCATAAAAATACAGAAGAATACTATAGTATTTACTACATTAAACTGCAGTAAAATTCTTGTGTGTATATTTGATCCTTACTATACTAAATAATTAAGTATACAATAGTGGTTTATCATTTGGTTCAAATTAACCAGACTTTTATTTTGGAGAGTTGTAGAGAAAACGCTTGAGCTTCAGTTCATTTGACAATAGTTTAACTCAGTGAAATGCTTGTAAAATAACATTAGAACAACTCTGTGGATTAGGTTCATGTGTTCATGTCCTCGTATAGTAAGATAAAGACAAATCCACGAGTGTCAGGCTTGTAACATGTTAAAGTGCGGAACTCATTCACTCATAGACACGCAGAACAGTAGAATTCCGCTTTCGTGATTACTTCCATGGAAAAACCAAAATAAAATAGTGGTGCGCCATTTGTTAACCTCGTTCAAGCACAATGACAAATGCACTTTACACAAACAAATGGGCTCTGTCTAATGCACCTGCCAAACTGTATCGAATGTTTGCTACACTTTTTAAATTATTCTAAGCACAGACCGATTTCTCCGGTACAGCCCTGCTAAAGTGCACATGATGGTTTTACATCTGAAGTGTGCATAATTTTTTCTTACCAAATCAAAACAAATATATAAATCTAAAGATAACTTAACATCATTTTGACAGAATTCATATTAGTTACGTTTTTAAAGACTAATTCTAGTAGTCTAATTCTACTAATCTAATAGAAATACGTTCTAATAGAAAAGCTTTAAAAATGTATAAAAGCCAGATTGTGAAAATGAAAACGTATTTGTATAGCAAACCATACAACAACATATAAATATATGATAAAATGAACAAGTTATATAATAACACGTGACCCGCTAACTAAACAAATTAACGTCAGGTGTAAAGGGGTCCAGTGTTTACGTTAGGAATGGGGACAAATGAGCTAATTCCAGGGAGCCTGTAAAACCTCAAGCTTGAAGGGGAAGCTTGTTTACAAGTACCTACATGTTTGGCTTGGTTTGCATGCAAATCATAATACATGAGAAAAGCTCTTCATACATGAGAAACAGATGATATGAAAACAGGCGTTCAAAACAACACATTTGTATGACAGTATGATATTGTGTGCGAGAGAAGACGTCTGAACCAACTTTAGCCAACAAGAAAAAGCATTTAAAAGCCATGTGACTTGAATACAACAGTTTATTCAACTAGAAAAATAATCTAGTCAATGACATGACTTCATAATTTTAGATATGATAAAATATATGGATAAATAAAAGGTCTGTCTAAATGACAGGCGTATATATGAAACGAATGAGCAAGTGAGCTGAGCTTGAGAGATTTGGAGCTTGTGAGGTTTGGTGCTTGGTTCTTTTGCTGTTTCCTGAGGGAAACACATGTGTGCACGCATACACACATTTACGCACGTACACACAACTACATCTCAGTAATTGATAATGGAGGGGTTCAAAGGGCAGCAATGTGTTTATCTCCCAGCATACTCGACCCTCAAACACAAGTGTCCACATACAGTAGATGAAAGGCAGTCTAATGCACCTCCGGACCCCACCCCATCATCATCAGAGCTCGCCTCAGCCTCACCATCTGTAAAGGTGCACAAAAACATGAACAGGAGGGTGCTGGATGGTTAGATTTACGCATGGTCTATACCTTCTGGTCACTGGCGACTTATAACGGATATGATGGTACTAGAAAGAATAAGAATGGAAGCTGCCAGAAGGTTGTGAAGATGGCTTCATGAACTTTATTGGTGTAGAGATGGTTTCATCAATATTTTGAGGTCTGTACTGATCCTAAAAATGAATGTCAGAACGACATCATAAAGCTGAGATAAAAAAAAATTCCAGAAGTTGATTTATGTGTAAACTGCTTGATAGACCTCCCGAAGGGCAGTTTCTGTGACATAACTCAGGCTGGGTATAGAACAGTACAGCTTTAGGTGAAAAATCATCAATAACCTGGACAATTAGTTCCACTATTTTCACTTCCCTTCCTTTGCTTTTGGGCAATTGCGATACTTTGCTTCAGATTCCACCAACACTAATGCTTTGTCAAAATATTGGTGCAGTTTTTTGCTAGTTTTTAGATTGGGTTCTTAAACCCACACAGGACGTGTTTGTGCATTTAACCACATCTAGACATAGCTCAGAGAAACGGAACAACATATGTCAAGATGCAAATGTAAAGGTTTTTAACATGAAATTTTAACTGAAATGCGATACTCATGCGTGCAAGACCCAGGAAAAACAAAGATGCATCAGAACGGTCAAAATGTCCATGTAGAACATTACCCTAAATAAATAAGAGCAGATACTTCACGTAACTGATCATTTCAAATAAAAGAAATCAAAGCTTATGGCGAAAAGATTCTCAATCCTTCCAGGCCTTCAACATGAATCACCCTGTAAATCATAGAGGAGTATATGAATGAAAGAGAACCCCACAGGCCGCAGACATGGAGAAATTCCCCCCCACAATGCCTTTTCTCT